>NC_056739.1:1971529833-1971607333 GCF_019279795.1 Protopterus annectens
ACCTTACTCGCACCCTTACCTAACCCGCGCCCTAACCCTAACTCACTTATCCCACCCCTACCCCTACAGACCGTCAACATCGCACACTTACCTTACTCGCACCCTAACGGCCGTCACTACCACATACTTACACATCCTTTCCCCATCTCAGTGTTCTCAGCGTCGGTGTCTTCCTCCGTCGGTCTTCTGCCTTGTCGATCTTCTGGCGCTTTGTCGGTTATGACGTTTCGATCTACTCAGGTAGATCCATATATATATATAGATATATATATATATATATATATATATATATATATGTATGTATATATACAGAGACAGTGACAGAGAAAGAGAGAGAGACATGAGTAAAAAATGTAGAACATAAAAAAATTATGTTTAAGGCAAAATGTGTGTGTATATGTATGTGTGTGTGTGTGTGTGTGTGTGTGTGTGTGTGTGTGTATTATACATATATATATATATATATATATATATATATATATATAAATATAAATATATATATATATATATATATATATATGTAAAAATATACATATTTAGTTGCATGTTATTATGCATAATTATATATAATTATATAAGTATATGTTGATTTCTTACTCAGATGACCATTACAATATTATTCTTTATTTATATACATAATGATATAGAATCATATCGGCATATGTCGATTTAATTCAGTCTTCCATTAAAATATGAAAAACAGTTCAATGACTGCATACTCAGCGTACATGCAAGCAATGAAATAAGGACTGATCACAAAGGCGTCTCTATCTATAACTTGTGATGCACAATTTGAGCAGCCCATTAAACCACCCAAGTAATTGCTTGTCATCAGCAATGTTTAAAGTACCCCTTTCTACCTAATACTGAGACAGTAGTATTCTTACTATTGATTGGAAAGGTAACATTATTAAAATCACTTTTCTGATTATGAGTATGAAAACACATTATAAATATATGTAAGCATTCCAGCATTCACACACCTTAACTACTGTTTTGATGAGGAGGGATGTTGTGGGATCCACCACCACCACAACTCTGTTTTTTACATACGCTAATTCTACGGTTGTACAACTGCAACAAAAGTGCAAAAATATCCAAATCTCATTGTAGCCTACCGTAGTGCGGCTGACATCAACAGTCAATTAATACCATATTTGATTAAACACAACATCCAAATCTTATGTCAAATAAATGCATAGTTCTCACATTGTACTTCAACCTGTGTGTGTATGTGAATATATACATGCACATGTATATGTGTATAAATATATGTGTAAACACACATACATACACACATTTATTTATATAGGTTCATAGGTAGGTACTAGGCCATTGGCCCTAGGGCCTATATAAGCCTAGCCAAACTGTACCCTGGCTTTTGCCAACCAAGAAAATTATTTTCCTGTGCCCCCTGTCGAGCAGAGCCACAGAAGTGATCCCCGGGGTGAATTTCCTATCTCCCATCCAATCATCAAGATTTTTCTTGAAGAGTGCTAATGAGGAGCTTTGTTTGATATAGCTAGGTAGTTTGTTCCAGAGTATGGGAAGTCTCTGGGACAGGAATCTATCCCTACAGCATATTCTGTTTATTGTGGTAACAAGGTTTAGGTCCCTAGAGCGTGTAGCTTGGAGGGATTGGGATTTCTTTATGTGGAGCATGTCCAACAGCTCTGGGTTTGACATAGCCTTGTATGTTAGGCAGAGATCACCTCTGAGTAGGCGATATGTGACAGAGTAAAGCTGGAGTTTTTTGAGACGGTCTGCGTAGGGCATCTGTTTGAGGCCGATAATCCTCTTTGTGAGGTATTTCTGTGGCCTTTCCAGTTGTTGTAGATGTCTTGTGAGGTACATACCAAAAGGGGCGTTGTACTCTATAATGGGTCTAATGAGTGATGAGTAGAGGGGAACAATGACCTCTTTTTTACTGGATGAGAAACCTTTTGTGATGTGGTGTGCCACGTAGAAGGATT
Organism: Protopterus annectens; assembly: GCF_019279795.1. Classification (NCBI taxonomy): domain Eukaryota; kingdom Metazoa; phylum Chordata; order Ceratodontiformes; family Protopteridae; genus Protopterus; species Protopterus annectens. The sequence goes on from NC_056739.1 coordinate 1,971,531,807, forward strand.
TCCTGACTACTGTGGTGATGTGATTATCAAAGGAGAGACTACTGTCCACCTGTGTCCCAAAGTCTTTTATCACACTTTCGGTGTTAAGTAGACTACCACCTATGTGGTAGTTCAGGGGTACAGAGTTTTTACCAAAAGGGATGACAATGCACTATTTGGCATTGAGCTTGAGGCCATGGCTTGACACCAGGCATCTGTCTCAGTGAGGCCCTTTTGTAGGATGTCCACATCATTAGACATTTTGATTATGGCTCCTAGTTTGCAGTCATCTGCGAACTTTGTTAGCCAAAGCCTTTCTGTGTTAGCCTGTACTTCAGAGAAGTAGATACCAAATAGGAGAGGACCTAGGACTGAACCCTGTGGTACTCCACTTATCATTAGTCTGAAGTTGGATTTAGAGTCTGCTGCTTTCACAGTGTGGGTTCTGCCAGTGAGCCAGTTGGCAACCCATCTTGTGACATAGGGATTTATACCTAGTTTAGTGAGTTTGTCTATAATTCAAGAGTGGGGGATGGTGTTGAAACCCTTGGCGAGATCTAGATAGGCTGTGTGAACCACCTTACCCTCATCTACGGCTTTCGTGTCCACTTCAAAGAATTCTATCAGGTTTAGGAGACATGATCTGCCTTTTACAAACCCGAACTGGGTAGGGTCCAAGAGTTTGGAGATTACCAATGTCATTGTTTATAAGTTCCATGATGATACACTCCATAGCCTTGCAGACCAGGCTCATCAAGCTAATGGGGTGGTAGTTCCCGGGGTCCGTGGTGGCTCCCCCTTTGTGGAGTGGGATAACCGTTGCTGTGCACCATTCAGTGGACAGAAAGCCTGAGGTGAGGCTATGATTGAACATGGTACTTAGGTAGGGTGCCAATTTGTTCTGAAGTTCATGTAGGATGTAGCCTGGGATGTTGTCAGGTCCCATGCATGCTGTGTTCTTGGCTTTGGAGAGTGTGTTTTTTACCTGTGCAGCCATGATTACAGGTACTTTGCATTCTTCCAGTATAGAGATGGGCCCTTTAGGGGATGAGAGAGGAGTAAAGTTAGCACTGACCCTATCTGCCAGGATGTTGGCAATATCAGTTGGTTCTGTATATTTAGTGCCATTGTGCTGTAACTCAGAGGAGATCTGAGTGTTGCCATTGAGATTCTTGACATAGCTATACAATGCTTTGTGGTTGCCTTTAGAATCAGTGGCAATTTTGTTTTCATAACTAGCTTTGGAGGATTTTATGAGGGATCTCAGCTTCTTACTGAGGCTGACCACGGAGTTCCTCCAATCATGGGATTTTACTCTTTTTTGCAACAGTTTCTTTCTTCTGTTGTAGAGTTTGTTTATAGGAGGGGACCACCAGATTGGCTTCCTTTTTTTGGAGGATAGTATCTTGGTTCTGTTAAGGATTGCACGATCAATGCTCTCATGTAAGTGCTTATAAAGTGCAACTGTATAGGATTCAGCAGTCGTATCTCTATTGTCCATCAGCATGGGTGTTGTGAAGTTTGCCACTTCTGTCTTAAAAAGCATGAAGTTGGCTTTGGAGAAATTTTTATGGTGGTTTCCCTAATGGGGGTGGGATGTGGATGTCTATGGTGATTTACTTGTGGTCGGATCTGACTAACGAGGAATTGACCTCTGGTGTGGAACATTGGTTGCCCACGTTGATAATGACCAGGTCTAGGATATTGCTGCCCCTGGTGAGGGTGTGAATAAGCTGATTCATGGCATTGGAATTTATGAATTCCAGAAAACGTTGAGCACAAGAGTCGGTACATGAGTAGTTTTCCCAGTTAATTGTGGGGTAATCGAAATCACCCATTATTAGGGTGTTAGGTTGTACCCTAATATTTTCCAGTGTATCAAGAAATGAGGTGTGGGAATCCTGGGGCATGGTGAGGGATCTGTAGCAAGCTATAATTTGCATTGTGTACAATTTGCATTGTGGTCTTGCTCAGAGTTAGTTGCACTTGGATAATCTCAGATGCATTATGCGGAGCAACTAGCCTGGAGGTCTGGATATCCTTAATGACTATGGACACACCTCCACCTTTAGTGCTTCGGTCCAGGTTAGGTGGCTGAAAGGTGTGGTATGAATTATAGCCTGGTAATGCAGGGGTGCTCTCTGGAGCCTTGAACCAGGTCTCTGTCACTGCACAGATGTCGATGTTCTCCATTTTAAGGAGTGCCTTGAGTGAGTGCATTTTGAGGTTTAGACTTCTAGCATTAAGTAGCATTAACCTCAGATTTTGCTTGCTTGTACCTGTTACGGTAGTGAATTTGTCATTTGAATCTTGCCTAAAAAAGGCACTATAGGAGTAGCAAGAGCCTTAGCCAGTATCCGGAATCCCAAGGGTGACAGATGCAGGCCATCTCTGGCAAAGCATCGTGGTTTGTCGATCATGCCATCCCAGGCAGACAGATACTGGATCCCCTTAGAATGACACCAGAAGCTTAGCCAATTGTTGAAGTCAATCATTTTGTCCTAGTACTGTGGTATATTTCTGGGTAATGGCAGGATGCTACTCAGGGCTAGGGTCATACCTGCCTGGGCTACAAGATCAGAAAGTTCCTCCATGTCTCTTTTCATGTAGTCCAGGGAGGTACATCTCAGGTCATTCACACCAGCATGGACAATGACACAGTCATATTTGTACTTGCTGTGGAGTGACCTGAGTGCATGCATTATGTGGCAGATCCTGGCACCTGACAGGCAGCTGACAGTAACTTTCTCCTTGTTTAGCCTGGTGAGTGGAACATCAGTGTGCCTGATTATAGAGTCACCTATGACTAGAGTGTTGGGTACGTTGTTATGCCTTATGGGCTGTGGTTGAGTGGCACACTAAGTTTGTGGGCTATGTGTCATTTGGGTTTTGTTGGGGGGTGGAGGTTGTTTGCATTTCTGCTTTGGAGGTTCCTATTGCTTGGGTAGATTTTTTTGAGAGCCTCCATGAATGTAGGTGTGTGTTTTGTGTTTCTATGTGTGTGTTTTGGTGGTGTAGGTTTTGAGGGACTATGTGATGAGTGTGGTGTGGTGCAAGTGTTTACCGTCTGTCTAGTCCAGTCTTGGGTGAAGAGAGCTTTGCTTCCAGTTTGGCTATATAAGTGCATCTCTCACAGGTTGTATTGTTGGGTGGTAGGAGGAGAAGGTTGTCTGTGTAAATGAGGCAATTGCTGCATTGCCCTAAGATGCCCAGATTCATCAGGTAGACAGGAGAAAATACCGGGAGCTGACTCTTAGACATGCCTGGATAGGTGCTTATTTATTAAGTACTAAAAACTGTTTACCTCTAGACAAGTGAGGAAAGTTGAGTACTGTAGTAATTTGCAGCTTATTTAGTGCTTACAATGAGTTCTGAACAAGTGCTGAGCTCAAAGAAACAGATTTGAGTACTGAAACTAGAAAACTGGCTAGTTCTAAGAAAAAATTAAGCTAGAAGGCTTTCCTCCAACACAGAAAGGCTTGGGGGCTCAGAGGCTTACAAACAGTCCTGGATACAGAAAATCTGTATCTGGACTAGACGATGTATAGGAAAGGCAGGAAACAAGGTTAGAAACTTTTATTTTTTTTTTGTTAAGTGGAAAGGGGAAAGGAGGAGCAGAAGCTAACTGGGTTGGCCTTTTCAAATGTTCTCCCTGGAATAGGTAGAATGAGGTAATGGCACTAGACTGGGCAGAAACAGTCACAAGTTAACTTCTTAAGTAACAAAGTTGAAACCTGAAACAACTTTAAAAAAAAGCTTGAAAGAACCAATGAGGTGCTTACTCCAAGGCGTAGTCCAGGAAACCCCAGTCAGCCAATGACCACAAACAATTCACTCTCACTGAAATGCTATACTGGCCTTGGCTAAGCTATGATGGCCTGGGACATGTGCTCAGACACACAGCCTCTACTAACAAGCAACTAGGCCCAAAACACAAGCCTGAATATGGACAATACTACACTACCAACACTGCTTGGGTAGAAAAAACTGCAGAAATGTTTAAACAGATAAAGGATCTAGAAGACTCTAGAGAATGCTTTTAAATGCAAACACGTTATATGATACACTCCTAGCAGGAAATCAGAACAAACAAACCCAACCAGATGCTTAACAATTGTAGAAAATTCTACTTAATACCTCACACACATTGAGTAAAATAAAAGTGCTATAAATAACTCAGAAATAAGAAAAAACAGGATACTTAATGTTATATATCACAGATTAGTTAGCTCAGAGCCCTTCCTCCGACTTCCTCTGATTAGCTCAGTGTGAAATATCATTTATATATATATAAATATATATATATATATATATATATATATATATATATATATATATATATATATATATATATATATCCCTGACTTTCAAATACGCCAAAATCTAAAAACTATAGGTGAAAATTAAAAATAGTTACATAAATTTAACAAAAAAACTGTTTTTTTCTGCCTGATGGCAGTTTCTTCAGATTTATCAACTAGTGAAATTGGTTTTCTTGTTTTATGGTTTGGGAAAATTACAATTAAGTCTATGTTTACTCCAACACTGGACTGGTTGATTTTTAGTGACTATATATCTGCACACAAAAAGATAATATCAGAGCTTTGGCCGGCTAACATCTACCTGAAATCAGCTGGATGTATAAGTGAAATGAAGTACACTTTTATCTGCTCTTGCATATAGTACTGTATTTAATTTATTTATTTGTGTTTTTCACTGAATATTAACTCTACTGAAGTTGTGGCTGTCTCTCTACAGAGTACTTTTTAGAATTTCTGTGTAGCCATTGATAGCAGTGGGGGTAGTTTCACCTCATCATTGACATTCTGTCTTGCCTTATATAAGTGGTACATTTTGAGCTATCTCTGCTTAACATCAGAGCTTTGGCCGGCTAACATCTACCTGAAATCAGCTGGACGTATAAGTGAATTTAAGTGCACTTTTATCTGCTCTTCTGCATATAGTACTGTATTTAATTTATTTATTTGTGTTTTTCACTGAATATTACCTCAACTGAAATTGTGGCTGTCTCTTTACAGAGTACTTTTTAGAATTTCTGTCTAGCAATTGATAGCAGTGGGGGATAGTTTCACCTCATCACTGACATTTGTTCTTGCGTTATATAAGTGGTACATTTTGAGTTATCTATGCATAATATTAGAGCTCTGGCCGGCTAACAACTACCTGAAATCATCTGGACGTATAAGTGAACTTAAGTACATTTTTATCTGCTATTTTGCATATAGTACTGTATTTAATTTATTTATTTGTGATTTTCACTGAATATTAACTCAACTGAAGTTGTGGCTGTCTCTCTACAGTTAGTTCCCCACCCACCCTCCCTGTTTTTGTTTTGATGTTAATGTTGGTGGCTTTGAAATTGCCCGCCCTACATGTAGATTTGTATTTGGATACTCCTTCTGGGCCCATCTCATTTGCTCACTCAACTGAGTGCAGTGAGATCGTATTCTGATTTCAGGCACTCCTACTGTGTACAAAGAGAGCATTTGGGAAGGACAACCCCTGTAGCCTCTTAATCCTACTCTGTTCCCTCCCTCAAAAAAAATATATATATATATATTTTTTTTTTATTCAGCTGTTCTTACTGTAGCTGTCTTAGTTGCTCTTCTGCGTTATGTTATCTGTTCAGTCGCTCTTACTCTGCACTTATTAGTGCTTGTTAGTAGCCTTCTAATTTACTGCCTACTGCACTTGTTTTTTAGTCATTTGTTAATTTAATTGCATTTATTTGAACTGTATTTGCCGCAGTGTTGCTACACACTCAGGTGTGCTGGCCTGCACTACAATTTGAATTGTATTTACTGCTGTTTTAGCTGCTTTTCTGTAACAAAAAAAAAAATTCTAAGCTTGTTTCCTGCCTTTCCTGTAACTAGTCAAGTCCAGATAAAGACTTGCTGTATCCAGGACTGTTGGTAAGCTTCTGAGACCCCAAGCCTTTCTGTGTTGGAGGGAAGCTTTCTAGCTTATCAGTGGGAGCGGTAAGCACTAGGTAGCCTATCTACCATGGGAAGAGTGGGTTTTGGCCCTGAAATTGTAGTTCATTTGCTGTTTCAGCATTTTTTCCATCTCTTTCTACTTTCTGGTTAAAAGCCCATTTTGTGTTTGGTCTCCGCCTTTCCTATAACTAGTGTAGTCCAAGTACAGATTTGCTGTATCCAGGACTGTTAGTAAGCTTCTGAGCCCCCCAAGCCCTTCTGTGTTGGAGAGAAGCCTTCTAGCTTATCAGTGGGAGTGGTAAGCACTAGGTAACCTGTCTACCACAGGAGGAGTGGTTTCAGGCCCAGAAAGTATAATTTATTGGCCTTTTGGGAAGCTTTTCCATATCTTTCAACCTTCTGATTTAAAAACCTGTGTTTGCGCTTGTTTCCTGCCTTTCCTGTTACTAATCTAGTCCAGTTACAGATTTGCTGTATCCAGGACTCTTCGTAAGCTTCTGAGCCCCTCAAGCCTTTCTGTGTTGGAGGGAAGCCTTCTAGCTTATCAGTGGGAGTGGTAAGCATCAGGTAGCCTATCTACCACAAGAGGAGTGGTCCCTGGCTCAGAAATTGTAGCTATTGGCCGTTTGGGCAGTTTTTTTGCATCTCTTTCAACATTCTGGTTTAAAAGCCGCACTTGCACTTGTTTCCCACCTTTCCTGTAACTAGCCTAGTCCAGATACAGAGTTGCTGTATCCAGGACTGTTGGTAAGCTTCTGAGCCCCGCAAGCCTTTCTGTGTTGGAGGAAAGCCTTCTAGCTTATCAGTGGGAGTGGTAAGCATTAGATAGCATGTCTACCATGAGAGGAGAGGTTCTTGACCCAGAAATTGTAGTTTATTGACCATTTGGACAGTTTGTCCGTCTCTTTCAACTTTCTGGTTTAAAAGACCACATCTGCACTTGTTTCCCATCTTTCCTGTAACTAACTTACTGGGTAGCACTAGAAAGCCTTAAACTAATACAAGCCTTATAGCTTAGAGGAGAGACTTTGAAGGGATTAAGTATCAGTTTTCTGTACTTTCTTGCTGTACGTAACTGTTTTCTGCTTAAACACAGATTTTCCAGTATTTATTGTGATTTAAAAGTTTTTTTTTCACATATTGTACTTATTTGATTGTCTGCACTTTTAAAAAGTTGTTTTTTTGTTTAAATAATGTGTTTAACTGTTGTAGGCTACACACTAAAGTGTTATAGCCTTTTCTGATTGTTTGCAGTTGTTTAAAGCTGTTTTTAAGTGTATTTTTTACTGTTTTTGCCTTATCTTTTCAAAAAAACAAAAAAATGTCCTTCTTTCCCACCTTTCTAAGCTAGTATAGTCCTGTTTTCAGGCTAGTGCTGAATTCAGGGCTGTGATACTAGTTTCTGAGTTGCCCATACCTTACTTGGATAGAAGTAAGTTTCTCTGTTCACCTGTGAGAGAGGGGAGCTTTGAGCAGCCTATCTGCCCCTGGAGGAGTGGTTCCAGCCCAGAAATTAGTAGTTTATTGGCCATTTTGGGCTAATTTCTATTTCCTTCAGTTCCCTACTATAAAAACTGTGTTTGCATGGTTTTGTGCACCGGGCAGTGCCAGTTAGCTACAGTTAAATTATTCCCGGCTCCACTAAGTCTCCTCTTTAGTTTTTCCCTTGAAACTAGTCTAACTCTCAACCTAAGCACTCAAAAAGCATCTTACAGCCCAGCACTTGCTCAATCCTAATAGCAAGCACAAATATACCCTGACTGCCCAGCAGGGCAAGGCTCTTTATTCACCCCTCACCAACCAAGTGACTAAGCAGCTCACCCTATTATTCAGGAATGACCAAAGGGCAACTTCAGGTGCACTCTCCAGTCCAGCTGTTGAATCTGAGTATCCTGAGGCAATGTTACAACTGCCTCATGTACACAGACAACCCTCTCCTCCCACCACAAAACACTAACATATGCGAGAGATGCAAATATACAGCCAAACTGGAAGCTAAGCTGTCTCCACCCAAGACTGGAACAGGCATTCAAGAGGAGGAGGTTAACACTTGCATCACAACTCCAGCCGCACACAGACCTACTAAAACAGCACTGGCAAAAAATGCACATAAATAAACAAAATCATACTCGGAGGCTCTAAATAAAAACCTGCAAAAGCATCAGAGACCTACAAAGCAGACATCCAAACAACCTGCACTTCCTGTCACAAACCAGGCAACACATAAAACACAAAATCAGTGTGCCGCACAATCACAGCCCTTAAGGTGAAATAACATACCTAACACACTAGTAATAGGTGACTTTATAGTCAGGCACACTGTCGTCCCACTCACTAGGCTGGACAAGCAGAAGGTTACTGTTAGCTGCCTGTCAGGAGCCAGAATCCGCCACATAACACAAGAACTCAGGTTACTGCAGAACAAGTACAAATATGACTCTGTCATTGTTCATGTTGGTGTGAATGACCTTGAGATGTACCTCCCTGGACTACATGAAAAGAGACATGAAAGAGCTCTCTGATCATGTAGCCCAGGCTGGTATGACCCTGACCCTGAGTAGCATCCTGCCCTCACCAAGAACGATACCTCAGTATAAAGAAAAAATTATCAATTTCAACAATTGGCTAAGCTTCTGGTGTCATTCAAACCAGTGTCTGTCAGCCTGGGACGACATGCTCGACAAGCCGCGTTGCTTCACCAGAGATGGCTTGCACCTGTCACCCCTAGGCTTTTGAATACTGGCCAAGGCTCTTGCTGCCCCCATAGTGCCTTTTTTAGGCAAGGCTCAAAAGTCAAACCCACCTCCGTAAACAGCACAAGTAACAAAAAAACTGAGGGTTATGCTACTCAACGCCAGGAGTTTAAATCTCAAAATGCACTTGCTCGAAGCACTCCTCAGTATGGAGAATGTCGACATCTGTGCAGTAACTGAAACCTGGTTCAAGGCTCCAGAGAGCACCCCAACACTACCGGGCTACAATTTATACCACACGTTTCGGCCACAGAACACAGACTGAAACACAAAAGGAGTGGGTGTATTCATATTCATCAAGGATACCTACACTTCCAGGTTAGTTGCGCAGCATACCTCTGCGATCATCCATGTGCAACTAACATCGGGCAAATCTGCAATGCAAATTGTGGCCTGCTACAGATCACCCTCCATGACCCAGGACCACCACTCCACCTTTCTGGAGATACTGGAAAACATGAAGGTCCTACCGAACACTCTGATATTGGGCAATTTTAATTACCCTACCATTTACTGGGAAAACTACTCGAGTACAAATTCCCAGGCCCAGCACTTCCTGGAATTCATCAACTCAAACGCCCTGGATCTGCTGGTAAACTCCCCTACCAGAGGTGAAAACATATTGGACCTGGTCATCACCAACATGGGCAACAGGTGTTCCACACCGAAGGTCAACCCGTCACTGGTTAGATCAGAACATAAACTAATCACTCTGGATGTCCACACCCCACCACCACCCCCAACTAAGGAAACCACAGTAAAAAAACTTTTCTAAAGCAAACTTCACCTTACTTAAGACAGAGGTGGTAAGTTTTACAGCTCCCACGCTAAAGGATAATGCTGCCCAAGATGCAGAAACCTTTACAAATGCACTCTATGAGCACCTACAAGGATGCATGGATCATGCCATCCCTAGCAAATCCAAGGCTCACTCCTCTAAGACAAGGAAACCAGTTTGGTGGACCCCTGCAGTAAACAGGTTATACAATAGAAGGAGGAAACTAGTTCAGAAAAAAAGCAAATCCCAAGAAGGAAAGACATCCCTGATCAGTATCAGTAAGAAACTAAGGTCCCTCATGAAATCATCCAAGGCTAACTTTGAAAGAAAAATAGCCAAGGATTCAAAAGATAACCACAAAGCCTTCTTTATCTATGTTAAGAATCTAAGTGGCAAATCGCAGATATGCACTGAACTAGTGCAAAATAGCACAAAATATACTGAACCTACTGATATTGCCAACATCCTGACAGATAGATTCAGTGCAAACTTCACCCCCCTCTCACCTCCAAAAGGGCCCACAACAATTCCGGAAAAGTGTAGTGTCCCAAAAATCAAAGACGCACAGGTGAAAACAGCCCTTTCAAAAGCCAAAAACACAGTGTCAGTGGGATCAGATGGTGTCCCAGGCTGCATTTTGCATGAACTACAGAACTAACTAACCCCCACCTAAACACGCTGTTCAACCTCAGTCTCTCTACAGGCTATGTGCCCATAGAATGGTGTACAGTAACGGTTATTCCTCTCCACAAAGGAGGGGCTACAACTGACCCTGGTAACTATCACCCCATAAGAAGAAACACCACGGAGAGCAGACACAGCCAAATAATCCTTTGAAAACTTTATTGTCGATGCCAAATAAATAAACCGTAATGAATCAAGCACTTTCGCCTGATAAATATCAGGCTTTATCAAGATACTTATACGAAGGATATGACGTGCCTTAAATAGCACACTAATTGCCCGCCCCTAATTGATTAATTAACAAAAAAATCTAAAAACATTGCATTGAATTAATACGAATTAGTCATCCAAAGACTAAACAAATGTACAATTAATTCTGTTACATTATCCATAATGCATTTTTTGTTTGTGCATACCACTCTGTGCTAACTACTTAATTTTGCGTGTACTGTCTAAAAATCTAAAACATCAAGAAATGTATTGCTATAATTACATACAAAAGTGTAAAATCAACAGTGTATAGAAAAGCTTAGTTTTCCAACTCGTATCTCCACTTTGACAGTGGACACCCTTTCTCCCAGAAGAAGGGTATATTGAAAGGGCAACTTATTAGAGCATCAAGAATGTGTAGTACTGATGAATTATTTTTAAAGGAAATTGATGTGCTAAAAACCCTCTTTTCAGAAAGAGGATACCCTAAACACTTGATTGATAAAATGGTAAGGGAAGTAGTAGGAGGTAGAGCAAATAAATATTACCCCTTACTAGGCTGGGAGTCGGACCATGTTGGTCAAGTTAACAAGATGGAGCATCAAGGAATACATAATATATTGGTACATACTTTCAATAATGATTCTGCTCAGGTTAAAAGGACAGTCCTTAAATATTGGCCAATATTAAGGGCCCATGCGGACACTAACAAATACATTCCCACACAACTTAAATTTGTTAACACAAGAAATATTAATTTAAAGGGTTTATTTGAAAAACAGTCTATTGTGAACCCTACTACTCATGGTTCAAAAGTAGGCACATTTAAATGTGGTGCCTGCAAACAATGTCCACACATAATTAATAATAACAATTATTACATTGCAGCTAGGAAATTTAAAGTAAAGCCAACAAATTATTGCAATTGTGGTACTAAGGGGCTAGTGTACCTCGGGGTTTGTATGAGCTGTTCCTGTTTTTACATTGGCAAAATGGAAAGAACGCTTCGGAAAAGAATATATGAGCACTTTTATGACATTAATAAAAAGAAGGAGTCTAATGCTTTCTTTAAGCATTCTCAATTATGTCCTAATATGGTCTTGAAATTTTTGGTGCTAGAACAGGTAGCACAAAACCCCAGAGGTGGTGATTGGGAAGCATCACTTGAATACAAAGAATTGTTATGGCAGCTTAAATTGAACGCTGCCAAACTTCCAGGTCTCAATGACACCATTAGTATCAGCAGTGTTCTAAGGATTAGGCGAGCTAGATTGTAGTGTATTATAAACAATAAGTAATGTGTTGATTTTTATGGTTCTGCTGGGTTACAACCCTTAGGTTCACATACTGCTAGTTTTACACTACTGGTTTTATATTACTGGTGTGTACTAATGATTCTATGAAGATGCAACGCACAGTCACGCACACACTTTATTAAATTCTTACTTAATTGTACACAATTAATTATGAATTAATGATTAATAATAGACAAATTTATTTTATTTTATTTATTACATCCTGCATTTCTGCAAAAATACTCTAGAGTTTTAATATTTTATAGTTTAATAGGTAATTGGTGACAGAAATGAATTTTGCATTTTTTTGTTGTAGGATACTTTATTAGGGTTATGTATTGCATAGTTGGTTCATCGGTTCATATATTTTCATATATACAGATTTATATTTATACACATACATTTATATTCATATGTATATTCATATTTATTTATTCATATATTCATAGGTGTAATTTTTATGTATATTCATTGAGCAAATGTATTTTATATTTATATCTATTTATTTTTACGTTTGTAGCTACACTTATTATAAGTGCAGAGTAGATTGAAAGAATTTTTAATAGTAGTTATTTTAAACAGTTTGTGTTTCAGTAAAACATGGTTTTTACACACGTAAGCATTTATTTATGTGCAAGGTGAATGCAGTTTTTTACACTTTTGTATGTAATTATAGCAATACATTTCTTGATGTTTTAGATTTTTAGACAGTACACGCAAAATTAAGTAGTTAGCACAGAGTGGTATGCACAAACAAAGATTGCATTATGGATAATGTAACAGAATTAATTGCACATTTGTTTAGTCTTTGGATGACTAATTTGTATTAATTCAATGCAATGTTTTTAGATTTTTTTGTTAATTAATCCATTAGGGGCGGGCAATTAGTGTGCTATTTAAGGCACATCATATCCTTCGTATAAGTATCTTGATAAAGCCTGATATTTATCAGGCGAAAGCGCTTGATTCATTACGGTTTATTTATTTGGCATCGACAATAAAGTTTTCAAAGGATTATTTGGCTGTGTCTGCCCTCCGTGGTGTTTCTTCTTCTTATCACCCCATAAGCCTGACTAGCCTGGTCTGCAAGGCTATGGAGCACATCATCATGGAACTCATTAACAAAGACATTGGGAACCTCCAAACACTTGACCCAACCCAGTTCGGCTTTGTTAAGGGCAGATCATGCCTACAAAACCTGGTTGACTTCTTTGAGACAGTCACCAAGGCCATAGACAAGGGAAAGGTGGTTCACAGAGCCTACCTTGACCTTGCCAAGGCTTTCGACACCATTCACCACGCGGGTATTGCAGAAAAACTCACCCGCCTGAACATAAACCCCTACATCATGAGATGGGTTGCCAACTGGCTTACAGACAGAACTCACACAGTAAGAATAGCGGGCTCCAGGTCCGACTCTAAACCAGTCACAAGTGGTGTCCAGCAAGGCTCGGTCCTGGGACCCCTACTGTTCGGCATATACTTCTCAGAAGTACAGCAAACACAGGAGGACTATGGCTAAGCAAGTTCACTGATGACTGCAAACTTGGAGCCATAATTGACTCTCTGGCTGACACGGACATCCTCCAAAAGGGCTTTACTGAGATGGACACCTGGTGTCAAAGTATTGGCTTCAAGCTAAATGCCAAAAAATGCATAGTCATCCCATTTTGGAAAAACAAAACACACACGAATTACCACATAGGTGGCAGCCTCCTTAATACAATAGAGGTAATAAGAGATCTGGGGACCCAGGTAGATAGTAATCTCTCCTTTGACAATCATATTGCCAAAGTAGTTAGAAATTCTTCTATGTGGCCCATCTAATTTCTAAAGGGTTCACATCTAGATATAAAGAGGTTATAGTGCCCCTCTACTTGTCACTCATTAGACCCATCATAGATGGGTCATAGTACAATGCCCCATTTAGGATGTACCTCAAAAGAGACTTCCAACAGCTGGAAAGACCACAACCAAGAGGATTACTGGCCTCAAACATATGTCTTATGCAGCCTGATTGAAAAACCTCTGGCTGTACTCAATGGCATATCGCTTACTCAGAGGTGATTTCTGCCTGACTTATAAAGCCATGTCCAACTCAGAATTGATGGACATGCTCTACCTAAAGAAATCCAAGTCATTACAAGCCACGTGCTCTAGTGAGCTAAACATTGCCACAACAATAAATAGAACATGCTGGAGGGATAGATTCCTGTCACAGAGATTCCAGATGCTTTGGAACAAAATTTCAAATTACATCAGACAAAGCCCCTCACTAATACTCTTCAAGAGAAACCTTGACGAGTGGATGGGTAACAGAAAATACACCCATGGGATCATTTCATTGGCTCTGCTTGACAGAGGATCAGTTAATTAATCAATGGGGGGGGGGCGAAAGCCGACACACTCTGGCTAGGCTTATAAATGCCCTCGGGCAGATAGCCTAGTACCTACCTATGAACCTATGAACCTGTATATATGTATATATATATATATATATATATATATATATATATATATATATATATATATATATATATATGTGTGTGTGTGTGTGTGTATAGATAGATCGATAGATATAGATATAAAAACAGTGAAACTACAAAATGTTGACATGGAAAATGACCACCAAAAAAATCTGTTTTCATTTCACGAAGAAGATTTTGTACCAACAAATTGTTACTTTGTCTTCTCTTTTAATAAAACACTATTATTTTATGTACAAAGAGCCTCTGCTGCCTTGTTTCACAACATATAAGCAAATAAATAATTAGCTTTTACAACATTGCCAACCCATTTCATTGGCATAAACTACATTGAACACAAATGATCAAAACTCAATGAAGTGGAAAAAATACAATGTTTTATGCAGGGAACAACCACCCCTGCCCCCATTTGGGGGTCTGCTCCTTCCACACCCCCTGCTAATTATACATACTCATTCTGACATTGTACAACAATGGGGAAAGGCCAATATCCCATTCCCCATTGTATAGAGATCCCACAAAGAAAATGACATCTTGTGATGAACTGGCAAGTTGATAAAACAAGCCTCCATCTTAAATGTTCAATATATGTGTATACTGCAAACACACACATACATGCATCCTGTCATATCTGGTTGATAAAAAAAGACGAAACTAAGAAAAAATATTTTTTAAATGTGAAACTTACATGTGTATCTTAGACATATGTAAGGTTTTAATAGAGCAGACATTCTCAAAATCATGTTTATAAATAAAGCTAATCTGTCTAGACAACTATCATTTGGTTCTGAAGGATTAATATGAAAAAATGCAGAGTGCACTTTTTATTAGATATAAATAACTTTTTTGAATGTGTCCACATTCAAATTCAGACTCAGATCTTGATTTTATAATTTTAACCAAGCAAGCAATAACTGCATCCTGTAATTATTTCTCTTGTTACTTGAAAACAGTGATAACTCCTGAGTAAACACAAATTGTTTCTCTTCTCAACCATGTACTCCTTTTATTATAAGAGATACATTCCTGTAATTAGCTAGGAGTACATAAATACGTTTTTCTATTACCTCAGTGTGACTTTGTTCCAAATATTGCACCGCTAGCTAGGATTTCTACAAAAAAGTAGCTGAAACTGCTATGGCCGTTATTTTCTACAAAAGGTGAATAATACCAGGAAGCATACATGGATTTTTTTTGTAGACTTGTAATCTGGTTGACAAGCTCAAGTATAGAAAATAGGTTTCTAAAATAATAACACTCTTGTAGTTCACCCAGTGTTCCTAAGGTATGATTGGTGCCTGGTGAAAATGAGAGGACCTATGCATTGCATGAAAGCATTGCAACAAAAGGAAAAAATAATTCTGGCACAATTTCTTTTATTTGCTAACTCAACACTGGCATGGCCAGCAGTAGGTGACCTAAGCAATTTAATTAAAAATATGAAGTTGTCCTGCATACCTACTACTTTAAGATGTTCTCGTCAATGAGACAACATATGCTCCTGAGGTTTTCTTTGCCTGGTGGGTTTCCCAAGCACACACACACAAGAAGCAAACTACTGGAAAGAAAAGTACAGCAGTTCAAATGTATCATGTACATGAGAAGCAAAACAAACTAGCCATCAAGCAAAACAAAGTAGCCAGCATTAACAGAACTACCTGTGGTGGATTTATTCTTACTCACAGCATTATGGATTTGGGAACACGGTAACAAGCAGCAACTTTCTTTCCAGGTACTTGTGCATATTATTCAAGTGGAACTGTGTGTGTGTGTGTGTGTGTGTGTGTGTGTGTGTGTGTGTGTGTGTGTGCGTGTGTGTGTGTGTGTGTGTGTGTGTGTGTGTGTGTGTGTGTGTGTGTGTGTGTGTGTGTGTGTGTGTGTGTGTGTGTGTGCCTTGTTCATTCTCAAATCCTGTACCTTGACTACAGGAAGCAAAAGCCTTACGCCAATTGCCAGACCCTGTGAGAAATCATTGAGAATTGCAATCAATGTCAATCAATAGAGTTGGATAAAATGTTCTGAAATAGGTACATTTATCATTATTGGTTCATATATTTTGTTTTGGTGCTTACTGCAAAAATGTAAAATTTAAAATGCCCTCTAACAAATGTTGTTTTAAGCAAGAAATGTTGCCATATTAAACAATAAATGAATTTAAAATTTTCAGGAAGGTGAATCAAAGAAGACATGCATTTGTGTGTGGTCCTAAAATGTATCCAGGGGGTTCATGGTTTGAAAACAGTCTAGGGACCAAGGTACATTTAATCAGCCACTGGCCAGGTATATTTTCAATGAATGTGAGTTTCAATTAATTTTCAGTGAATGCAAGTTTTAAGGGAAGAGAAGGTTACTGTTGCTCATGCTGTCTGTGTTCAGTGTGTAACCATTTGTTTAACAAATGTCCATTGGTGATTGTGCTATAAAATTTGAGAGTAATGTTAGTGGCATAACAGCTAGCACACTTACTTTTTGAGCAGAAGGATGTGGGTTCTATTCTTACAACAGGTAAATGGGTTGATAACATTACAGCGCTGCAAAAGGGGGTGCTGCACTCCTGAGCGTGTAGTCTTTCAGGGGAGACATTCATTCTTGAGTCAGTCTACTTGAGTTGGGGTTGATCACATGGATGTAAAAGGTCCCACAATGCCTATTGAAAAGAGTAGGGGTTCTTTATTAAAATTCTTACAATATTTATACTGTTTACATCCTGTGCAACTTATTTACAATTATTTACATAATTACATTTCAATTTTTGCTTTTATATCCATTCCATTTCTTTTGTTCCCCTTTACTGCACCCCAATCTTTTTTTCACAACCAAAAATTTATTTTTTGTAATATTTCTGAAAATATCAATTTCCATTAACTTGTATCATATTTAATCTTTCATTCCATATAATCTATATTATGCAAAAAAGTCTTCTATCCATATTTTCCATTTTTCTCACCATAGTAACCGTATTCTATAATTTCCATATTTGTATCCTTTATAACCTTTATACCTTTTATAATTTCATTCACACATATTTTTCCCACGGTCTCCTCACCCTTTCACAGTTTAGAAATAATCACACTTCTTCTTCTCTTTTTTAATATGGTATATTCCCCTTTACTAGTAGCTTTCATATTATCAATTGCCACAAAAAATCTGCATATTCATAATATATTTTACATTTCTCTATCTTTGCTTTTATTGCTCTCACTTTTTTCTTTCTCTGCTTGTTTCCATGGATATCTGTATGTTGTTCTTCTTTCGGCTTTTCCCGGTTAGGGGTCACCACAGCGGAACTCCGGTCCACTAATGATTGGCAGCAGATTTTTACGGTGCCGAGGTGCCAGCTCCACACCCGACCTTCAACGAAGGCACATCCATTCATGCATGTCTTTCGAGTGCCACTCAACCATGAGGAGGACATGCAGACTCCACAGAGAAGGCGCTCCAGCCAAGAATTGAATGGGAGAACCTCTTGCTGTGAGGCGACAACGCTACCGCTGCACCACCGCGGCTTCTTCCATGGATATCTATATAATAATATTTATTCATTATACTCTCATACCATGCTCTTCTGTTCTTTTCTGTATTAAATATATTTAATTTCTATAACAATATTTTATCTTGATAGTCTTTCATTTCCTCACTCAAATAACCCTTTCCTGTTTTAAAGTTTTTCACCTTATCCCAGATTTCCTTATATTTTTCTTCCATTATCAATGCTATTAATTCTTTATTATTTTCCTTTAACCACATTAACACTTTATATAAATTCCAAAGAGCTGGACAAACAATAGGATTAATCAACCCTAATCCTCCCTCCTGTTTTCTGACATATAACACACCTCTTTGAATCAGATTTAATCTGGATCCTCAAATAAATGCAAATTTATTTGATAGTAATTCTGTCTCCTGTTTAACAGGCACTATTACAACTTTTGCTAAGTATGCTATTTTTCTTAATGTAACTGAATTAATTAAATATACTTTTTTATATGTCAATTTATATGTCCCCCAAAACGAACATATATTCCTGATTTTATTTATCATATTCTGCCATTGTATTATTCTAAGCTTATCCATATCAAATATACCTAAAATTTCAATTTCTTGTCAATTAAACTGTATTCATCCTATTCTTCCTATTATTCCTAAACTAAATTAGCATCCAAAGCTAAGGTAAATCAGAAAGCATTCTTTAGCTATGTCCGAAATCTAAAAGGGAAGGCACAGCTTTGTGCCGAACTAGCTGTAGACAGTATCACTTATAGTGAATTTGAGGACATCACCAACCTGCTAGCAGACAGGTTCAGTGAAAACTTCACCCCCTGTCCACATTAATCATAGTCCATAACATACCTGTCACCAGTCCTTTGCCTAGTATCTCCAGAGAGCAGGTCATAGCTGCACTCTTCAAGGCCATAAACACAGACTCTATGGGACCGAAAAACATCCCAGGCTGCTTATTAAATGGTCTAAAACAGGAGTTAGCATAACCACTGAGCATGCTCTTCAGTCTCAGTCTAAGCACTGGCTTTGTCCCAGATGAGTGGAAAAAAGCAACTGTTATCCTATTGCACAAAGAGGGGGTCCCACAACCAATCCCAGGAACTATAGATCCATAAGTCTAACCAGCATTATCTGCAAGGCCATGGAGACAATTATCATGGATCTTATCAACAAGGATATAGGTGACTTTTAAACTTTTGACCTGACCCAGTTTGGCTTCAGTAAGGGCAGATCTTGTCTGCTAAACCTGGTGGACTTCTTTGAAAATGTCACCAAGGGCCTGGATAAAGGCAAACAGTTCACATTGCCTATCTTGACCTGGCCAAGGCCTTTGACACAATCGCTCACTCAGGCATCATTGAGAAAATCACCCAGCTGGGGATTAACCCTTATGTCAATGGATGGGTAGCCAGCTGGCGCACAAACAGAGCACATACATCAAAATTGGGGATGCCAACTCTACTAGCAGATCTGTTACCAGTGGTGTTCCATAGGATCTATGCTAGGCCCCCTACTGTTTGGTATCTATTTTTCAGAAGTCCAAGAAAAATAGATGGCCTATGGCTTACCAAGTTTGCTGATGACTGGAAATTGGGTGCAATCACTGAATTGCCGAAAGATGTCAACATACTACAAAAATGGACTTGCATGGACAAATGATTGGTGTCAAAGCCAAGGACCTAAACTAAATGCAAAAAAATACATTATCATCCCCTTCAGCAAAGGAGAAATCCCTGCTAATTACAGCATTAATAAGATCCCCCTAAGTTCAAACCCAGTGGTGAGACATTTACGAATGCAAGTTGATAGCCTTAATTCTGTTCATCAGGTGTCCACAGTAGGAAAGAAGGCCTTCTACACTGCACACCTCATAAGAAAAGGTATAGCATCTGTCTCTCATCTACTCAGGATGTAATAGATGAGTTTTTGTGGGTTCTGTTTAAGCAGCTTTATTATGTACAAACACATCAGGATTGAGGCTGAATGACTTTAACTTAGATAAACTTATATACAAACTAGCTATTACATTCATACATGCTCACTCTCTGGCTGCACTCTCAAAATGGCACTGAAGCTAGCATGTGCTTGTTATTTATATCCACGTTTAGTCCTTGAAACACTTCTTAAAGATACAGCATACACACTCTGTTCTACATCCTCCCTCTTTGAGAAATAGGTCATGCAATACTGACAACATCAGTTGACATGCAATCAATACAAATAATTCTTTGTCATGCAATTATACAGAACTAGATACACATATACAGTTACGTCCAGGTCGCTGTGTATTTCACACTAGGTCTGTAAGTATGACCAAATCATGTGACATACAATTTAGAATTAGATTTAACAACTGAGACTGTCTCTACTGAATGTTCAACCTTAGGGACATCAGGAACATTATCAGGAATGGAAGTAGAAGTTATGACATGTTCTGTGACAGGAACATTGTCTGGATTGCTCTGAGATCTAGAGTCTGTATCATAGGAACAATGCTACAATATCAATTCTGGTACAGGAAGAAGATGTCTTTGATTTCTCCTGTACTCCACACTCACAGATTCTACGAAATAGGATCTCAGCTCGGTACATATTCCTGTTACTTGACCAATCTGGTCGAATCCTTTCACTGTTTGTATCCTCACTGTCTCTCCTTCTTTCAATGAACAAAGAAATCTGCTCCATTTATCATAACTGGACTTCTGGAAAGAATGCTTCCAGAATAATTGTGCTCTAATAGTTCTGTTGTTCTTAGCTTTAGGCCTCAGCAAACTGGAACTAATAGGCAGTGTTGTTCTGGTTTGCCTGGACAGAAGTCTCTGAGCAGGCGAGCCAAGTATATCATCATGGGGTATGTTTCTGAGATTAAGTAAATTCAAAAAGACATTGGTATTGTCATGCTTTGCCCTTTCAAGTAATTGCTTTGCACTTTGTACTGCACGTTCAGCTAGTCCATTTGACTGCGGATATTCTGGACTACTAGTAACATGCACAAAGTCCCATTCTCTTGCAAATTTCTGAAACAACTGACTAGTAAATTGAGTACCATTGTCAGAAAAAACTTTGTGTGGACTACCATGGACTGAAATGGTGTTTCAATTTAGCAATAATAGCAGTGAATGTTAGATTAGGTAGTAAATCAATCTTAGACCAATTCAAATAAGAGTCTACCAATACTAAGTAATGAAGTTTGTTCCACTTGAATATATTAGTGGCTACTGTTGACCAAGGTAATTCAGGAACTTGACTTATCTGAAGTAGTTCTCTTTGCAAATGCGGTTTAGTATTATTGCATACTGAACAAGAAAAAAGTACTTTATCAATGTCTTTTACTAGAGAAGGCCAAAATACTAGTTTTCTTGCCCTTCTTTTGGTAGATCTGGAACCTGGGTGACCACAATGCAAAATCTGGATATATGGATATATGGATATATTCATGTTGTAAGGAAGCAGGAACAACAATTTTAGAACCTTTGAAAATAATACCATCTTCCATCAACATCTCATCTCTGTAAGGAAAATAAGTTTGCACTTCAGGTGGTACATTAGATTGCTTTGATGGCCGTCCAACATTAATGTAGAGGTTGAGCTTTTGCAAAATTGGATCAGTCTTTGTATGATCTCTCAACTCATCAAGTCTCATGGAAGAAAAATTACGCACTTCCATTACGTCAAAGTCAAAACTCTCTGTGTCAAGCTGTTCTGTTGTATTTCTGGGTGATCTGGATAAGGTATCAGCCAGATAAAAAAAGTTTGCCTTTTGTATAGACCATTTTGAAGTTGGACATTTGCAATTTGAGCATCATTCTTTGTAATCACACTGGAGCTGAATGCATAGGCTTCTTTAGAACAGTAACTAGAGGTTGGTGATCAGTTTCAATGTGAATAGCTAGACCATAGGTGTAGTCATTGATACTTTGAACATGCAAATACTATTGCCAAAAGTTCTTTCCCATTTTGAGCATGTTGCATTTCAGTTTGGGTAAGGGTTTTAGATACAAAAGCTACTGGTCTACCTTCTTGAAGAATAACTGTGCCAAGACCAAATTTTGAAGCATCATAGGAAAGAGTGACTGGTTTATTGACGTCATAGTATCTTAATATAGGTGGCTTGGCAATTTTCTGCTTAAGGTCTTCAAATGTTTTCTGGTACTATCCCAACCAAGACTAAATAACATTTTTGCACATCAGCTCTCTTAACAGTCCTGTTAACTCACTGAAGTCTGGCATAAACTTGTCTAAATAGTTGACCTCACCAAGAAAGCATTGTAGAGCTTGAACTTTATCTGGTGCTGACATCTCAAGAATAGTTGCTTGCTTGGACAGGGCTGGTCTCAAGCCAGTTCTGGTAAACAAATGACCTACATATGTAACTTCTGGTAGTATGAATTTGCACTTTATAGGATTGAGCTTTAAGTTCACTTCACATACTCTGTATAGAACTCTCTTAAGGTTTCTGTAATCCTCTGCTTCACCATTGCCTCCAACCAATAAATCATCTACTATTATAGCATAAGGATAACCTGAAAACATTTGCTCCACTGGATGCTGGAAGACATCACTTCTAGAATGTATTTCAAATAGCATCCTTAGGAATCTATATCTGCCAAAAGGGGTACTGAAGTAGTCAGTAATGAGGATTTGCGATCAAGCATCACTTGCCAAAATTAACTTTTTGCAAGATAGAAAAAACAGTGGCATTCAGTATTAGGGTTGCGACTTCCTTGACTGTACGCATTGGGTGATGTGGTCTCTTTAATGCTTTGTTCAAATCTCTTGGGTTAATACATATTCTGATTTTGTCTGAGTCTTTTTTTTTGTCGGCTGTTACCACAGACGGCACCCATTCAGTTGGTTCTGTAACTGGACAAATTACACTTTGCTGCACTCTTTTATTCAGCTGAGCTTTGACTTTATCCTGCATAGCTATTGGAACTTTTATTGCTGGTCTGACTACTGGACTGACCTCTGGGTCTAGCTTCATAGAATACACAACTGGAAGTTTGCCCAGCTTGTCATCGAAAACATCAGCATACACTGAGAAAATGGCTTCAGAAAAATTGGAACTAGGATGTGTGCTTATATGATGAACTTCTTTGGTAAAAGAAAGCAGATTCATTCTGAAACTGTCTCTGAGACCCAATAATGACTATGCAGTTCTTCAAACTGCATGGAATAACAAGCTGTAACAGTTCCTAACCACATAACATGAAAGCACTACTGAGCCTTTGGTTTGAATTTCCTCACCTCCGTAAGCAACAAGTTTTGCACTATTAGCCACATTGAGTTGTTCATTAGTTCTCACCTTAGCAAATGTGTCTGCTGACATAACATTACACTTTGAACCAGTGTCTACTTTGAACTCGGTGGATTTACCATTGATCTGGACAGTACAAAACACTTAATTCTTTGTCAACAAATTTAGTGCGTCAACCTTTTCACCAGTTACTGATATACCATCTACATAGAAAGGAGAACTACAGCTCTCTATATGATCAACTTGCTTTTTTAAGTGACCCTTCTTTGTAACTGTGTGAGGTTTTCTTGATTCGCAAAACTTTTGAAAATGGTTCCATTTTTACAATTGTGGCATTGCTGACCAAATGCTAAGCATTTCTCTCTTTTAGACTCATGATTGGCACCACACTTGCGACAGTTTACAATAAAGCTGAATTTGGATTTTGCTGATTCATTCTTGCACTACACTGAACATGCTCCTTTCTTAGAACTTCCTGGAAAACTACGTGGCTTCCCAGGAGAACCCACAGGGGCTGTAGCTGCCATGTGCTTATACCTACTTTTGCTTACCATGTGTTGCATGCTGTCTACATTTGCTCTGGGGCCTGTTGAAACCCTGCTTTTATCACTTGCAAGCATACTTGTGTCATTTTCTGTAACTTCATGGATTTGACAAATCTTAGTAGCTTTACTCAGCATTAAATCACTGTCACGAAGCAAAATCTTTCACACAGCAGCACTATTAATACCACACACAAGCCTGTCCTTTATTAACTCATCTTTTAAATCACCAAAATGACACATTTTAGCGTTGTTCCTCAGGTCAGTAATATAAGCTGCAAAGGTTTCCCTTGGTTTCTGATCTCTTGTATAAAATGAATGCCCCTCTAATGTAATATTTGTCTGGGGGGTTACACATTTCTCTGAATCTGCACTTCAAACAATCAGAGACTTCCCTTGATTCAGCCTGTAAAACAATATGAAGATTTTCACCTTCTCCCTCATATACTGCTTGTGCATACACAATACACAAATGAACGCTCTCTTTCAATTGCTTCTGTCCCAGCTATGTTTGAATGTCCTGGTGCATGCATCTTTGTCAGAATAAGTTGCTTGCATAAAAATATCATACTCTTGCTGAAATATTCTACAGTTATCTGCAATATTCTGATCAAATACACGTGGTGAGGGCTTTTTAAATCCATCTGCCATTATTAACACATACTAGTGAAGGGCTTTGCAAGTATGCACAAACATACACACACATATACATATGCCAGAAATATATGCCAGTATTTGTAACTTTGCCCCATAGCACAACAAGCCTCTGAATAATTAGACTTTGCAAAATAAATCTCTCAGGCACTGTAAGACATTTGAAATCACTGTACTGCAAGAAATCAACCCTTAGCATAAGAGACATTTCAGAATAACTAGACTGTGTGAATGAACTGGGGAGAAGAAGCTCAGAGTAAGAAACATTTTGAAGTAACTGCACTTTGCAAATAAGCAGTACACAGCACACTGAAATTTCCCCAAAATGGCATTACTTTGCTAGATAATTCTTTACAGTGCAAGAAACAGTCTGTAATGGTGGCACTTTGTGAATAGACACTCCCAACACAAGAACATTTTGAAAATGGCTGTACTTTGACTGTAATTCACAAAATAGCTGCACTTTGCACACAAAATAAACTCTTCAGAATAAATGCACAGTAAGAAGCCCACACTGTAAGCACTTTTACATACTTTGAGATACTTCAAATAACTCTAGTTATGCCTTGAATACTATACAAAGTAGATATGCCAAAACAAAGTACTTTGCCAAAAAAACATGCCGTCACCTTGCTTTATTTGTGTTTAATGTGTCCTTTTTGCCCTTATTGTATTCATTTTTCTTATTTAATCTCTTTTCATGCCCATTGTACTTTTCTTGTACTCATTTTATTCTAAACATGCCAGTTTTGCTTTAAACATGCTTGTTTTGCCTTAAACATGCTTGTTTTGCAATTATGAGGTAATTCCAAACCCCTTATATACTTTTTTGATAATTTGTTTATCAAATATCTTAATTTTTAAAATTTTGTTTAATTATTAAACCTTTTGTGCTTCTCGCTTGTTGAATAATGCGGTCTGTGCCCTCATAATGCTCAATTTTATCTTTTTTATAAAATAAACTGTTTGTTCAAACTTTCATTACCTTTGGTTCTTTTCTGGCCCTTTTTCATGTTCATTTCTCTTAGTTTACCTTCAGTGTTAACTCTGCACCTCGTAACTCTGGAAAGCAGTCTCTGGAATCCCGGTTCTGATACCATGTTGCTTGTCTAGTCAGGATGTAATAGACAAGTCTTTGTGGATTCTGTTCAAGCAGCTTTATTATATACAAACACATCAGGATTGAGGCTTAATGACTTTAACTTAGATAAATTTATATACAAACTAGCTATTACATTCATACATATTCTCTGGCTGCACTCTCAAAATGGTACTGAAGCTAGCACATGCTTGCTGTTTATATGCATGTTCAGTCCTTGAAATGCTTTCTAAAGATACAGCACACACACTCTGTTCTACAGCATCCAAAGCTAAGGAGGTTATAACTTCATCAGACCAATAATAGAGTACAATGCTCCATTCTGTATGTACCTCACCAGACATCTGAAGCAACTGGAGAGACCTCAGAGGTTTCTCACCAAGAAAATTCAGGGTCTACAACACATGACCTACACATCCAGACCGAAGGCCTTATCACTTTACTCAGCATCATATAGACTGCTTAGAGGTAACTTGTGCTTGGCCTACAGAGCAGTCTCAGACCCTACCTTGATGAAGCTGCTGCACATCCATAAATCCAATATGACAAGATTAACTTGCTCTAGGGATCTTAACCTAGTCTGCGATATTAGCAGGATATGCTGGAGATAAAGGTATGTCTCCCACGGGTTGCCACTCCTCTAGAACAAGCTCCCAGTCACATAAAGCAGAGCTCAATGACCCTATTTAAGCATAACCTCAACAATTGGATGAGAAACCATAAATTTACACTGGGGGTTTCACCTATGTCCCTGTTAGACAGGGGCAGTCGGTGCTAATCTTAGATTCATGCTCAAACATAGACTATATATCTTGGTCCATAAAGGAACAAGGGTATAACATGGCTAGGCTTGTAGAGGCCTTAGGGCCAATAGCCTAGTAACCTCTCACGATCATATGATCTTTTATCTTTATCCTTATTTATACGTCAGCCTATAACATTTAACTCCTAAGTATTTTAATAAATCTCTCCATCCATTCTTCATTATTAGTCATTAGCACTATATCATCTGCATAACAAAACATCACTGGTATTTTTATACCCTCTCTTATTCTGCTTCTCTTAGTGTCAAATTTATTTCATTCACTACTGCATTCATAATCAATGCAAATAAAATACTACTTGATGGACAACCCTGACTTATTCCATATCTTATATCTATATCTTCACTTAACCTACCATTTATTACTAATCTTATTTTATTATTCTCATACACAGATAATATGATTTTTATTATTTTTTCACTTATATTATACTCTTTTAAAATCTTCCATAACATTTTATGTTGTATATTATGAAAAGCTTTAGTCACGTCACCTGTCACAATCTTCAGCTCTGAACCTCTATTTATTATGTAATCTACTAATTCCCTTGCTATCATTATAAACTCTTGATGCCGTTCCCTTTTGTTCCAAATACTGTTTCTTTCATTAATTTATTAATTTTGTTTTACAGTCTCTTCCCTATTATTTTCATAAATATCTTATAATCCACATTATTTAACACTATTGGTCTCCAATTCTTTATATCTTCTTTTTCTCCTTTTTACCATACATATTTCATATCCCTAGTACATATTTCTTTATCTTCCACCCTTTCTCTATCCATTCATTCAATACAAAATACTTTTTCTGCCTATCTAACTTATTTTTACACATAGAATATTCAACCCCATCCAACCCTGTAGCAGCTTCCATATCCACTGTTTATAATACACTTTCCATTTCATTCAAAGTAATATTCTTTTCTATCTCCTGATTATCGTCTTTAGGTATTTTTTCCACTGCCCACTTATGTCCTTTCTTTGTATACTGTTTTACAAAAGTCTTATTTATATAATCTTTTATAACATTCATTATTTCTTTTTGTGTTTTGACAAATTGTACCTTTTCATTTTTCATTTCTCTTATTACTCTTCTATTTTCCTTTACTAGTTTATTGCAGTATGGTGTCACTGCTTTTTTCCTGCAAAAATGCCTTTGTTTAAATGTTTTTTTTTTAATTCTTTGTTGATTCATTTCATAAATGATTTTTCTCTTTCCCAAAATTCTTCATTGCCTTTTTAATCTCCTTAAATGCTTCCTGACTAATTTATTTATACTTTGTTTTTCTTCAATCCTTTTTTAATTTTTGTCATTCTAAGAAAGTTTTCTTATATTTTTCCTTTAAAACTTAACCACCAACTTATCCAATTATCATAAAATGCTCTCATATCTATACGATCTTCCCATACTTGTATGATCCTCTGTCTACCTTCCTTGTCTAAATCCATTTCATTAATTCTTTTAATACCGCTACCTATTTTATATACTCCACTTTTTCCTGAATTTCTATCCATATTGCCATATGATCTGAAAAAACTTTTACTTTTTTCCTTTGTTTGAAGTCCTCAGACTTTCTGAAATTAAAAAAAATCACTTTCTGTTCTCAGATTCCTTCTTTTATAGGTCGATTACTGTTCATCCCATACATATAGTTTTGCACTTTTCATTATCTCTGCTATTACTTTACCATCCAATCCTTCTTAGATTACAATTAAAATTCCCTCCTATTATAAATTGCATATGCACTCTCACATAATCATATATTTTCTTAAACATTAACTCTCTTCCTTTTTGCGTGACATATGCATATACTGCAATGATTCTATATACTTGCCTTTTCCATCTAACGTCCAATATTGTTATCCTATCTAAAAGAACCAGTGTAACAGATAAAATTTATACCAACTTTTTAATCAAAATTCCAATACCTGAACATGTTTTAGTTCCTATATTCCACATAGCATTTCCTTCCCATAATTCCTTTACTTGTACTCTCTCCCCTTTTAAAGAAATTCTTATATCTTCTAATATTATAATATCCATATCAAGCATTTTACACCATTCTAATACTCCCAACCTTCTTTTGATACTCTTTGTACTGTTTACAATTATGGCTGAAATTCTAACTTTAGATTAAACTGTTTGCTTGTTTCATGCCTTCCTTTTTTTTCTTTTTTCTCAAACCTACATTCTTAAATTTTCATTTTCTATTGTTCACTCTCTTACCAGTGAAATTCTTTTTACCTTTATACACCATCCAGTTACTGTCTTCTTCTTCATCTTCACTTGAATTTACTATTGTTTCCTCCTGTTCCTTTTCATTCCTATGTACATTTCCCCATTATTCATTACTTTAGTATCTCTTTCTTGGATTTCTTTTTGTATCACTTCTATTTCTTGCATACTTTCTTCTTCATGTTCATCCCCCTTCCATTCCTTCAATATTTCCTTTACAGTCCATCCATGAATGTCCTGTTAATTCACTTTTTACACATTTCACTTCACATTTCTTTGCATCATAATATGCTTCACCACAAATATAGCATTTATTTTATCACAATTACTAATTAAATGATCACTTTTACCACAAATGTAGGTTTTGGTTGGCCCCAATATTTCACAAATACTTGATTCCCCTCCACATTTATCACACTTGAAATATGCATTATATTTTCATTTCTCATTTGCAATACAATGGTATATTCTCAACCCCCAGTCCATAAACCTCTGTTGTTATTTTTTTATAATGTCCATAACCATGATCCAGTCTGAGTACTGGGAGCAACTATTCTTGTTGAAAAATGTGTTCCTCTTCTATTTCCGTCTGTCATTAGCATAAAAAGTACAGTTGTGTAAAATCTTACCATAACAGTAGATGTCCTTCTCTTCACTGTTGCAATATCCTAAACAGAAGGGACCTCCTGCCTAGGGCAGCCCAGCACTTGGCTGGTATACAAAAGCCTAATGATCTTGTATGTGCCGTACATCACACTTATGTTCCCCATAGCATAAAAGGGACATAAGGATGCAACTACCCAGAACTGAATTGCCCCAGAAGAGAACAATCAACATAGGACAAAGGAGTCCATGCACATCCTGAAGGAATAAAGTGCAGAAGAAAAAGGGGAAACCCTCAGTCAGAAGGGAATCTAAAACAAAAACCAGAACAAACAAGAGGAGTTGTGGAAAGGAATGAATACTGCAACAGAACAGTGAAGAGAAGGACACTTACTGTTATGGTAAGATTTTACACAACTGTACTATGTCCACCTATATCACTGCTGCAGTATTCAAAAACAGAAGGGGGAGTAAACAAGCTCAAGAAACAGAA
This sequence comes from Protopterus annectens, assembly GCF_019279795.1. Classification (NCBI taxonomy): domain Eukaryota; kingdom Metazoa; phylum Chordata; order Ceratodontiformes; family Protopteridae; genus Protopterus; species Protopterus annectens. Next base: position 1,971,561,157 of record NC_056739.1, read on the forward strand.
TGGGAGGTAGAAGACTGAGAAGAGTGCTCAACAAACCCATATAAAATGGTTTCAGCTGAGCCTACTCTGGCCCTAGAAACCATATCCAACTTATAATGCTTAGTAAAGGTAAGGATTGAAGACACAGAAGCAGCTTCAAGGATTGAATTGGTGTTCAACTCCTTGAAGACGGCACCAGAAGAGGCAACAGTCATAGTGGAATGAGCTCTAACAGAAGTAGAAAGAGATTTGCCATGAAAAGTATAACAAAAGGAAATGGCCTTTCAAATCCAGGAGGAAATGGTTTGTTTAGAAACAGCCAAACCCAATGTTCTGGGATGAAAGGAAACAAAAAGCTGATCAGACTTACACATGGCCTTAGTTTTATCCATATAGTACCTGAGCTGTCTGTGCAAATCCAAGCTATGCAGGACCCTCTCACTAGTAGACTGAGGAGAAAGGAAAAAGGAAGAGAGTTGTGCCAACTGATTTAAGGACAATTCATTCTTGGACATAAAAGGATTAATATGAATGTACACCCTGTCCCTGTGAAAAGAAAAAACAAAAAAGGAGGAATGACCATAAGGGCCTGAGCTCAGAAACCCACCAGGCAGAAGTAAGAACCAGCAATAAAATAGTTTTCCGGGTACAATGTTGCAAAGAAGCAAAATCTGCAGGCTGAAAAGGAGCCTGAGTTAATTCTTTCAATACAAAATTAAGGTCCTAAGGAGGAGGAATAGTTTTCCTTGGAGGCCTAATATGCAGGGCACCTTTAAGAAATTGTTTGACCTCAAAATGTGAAGCTAAAGGAGGATTCAAGGGCAGACAAGCAGAAATGGCTGATAAATGGGCCTTCACAGAAGAATAGGCCAGGCTAGACTGGAACAAGTCACACAAATAAGAGAGGACCAGAGGGATTTCAAGAGAAAAGGGGTCTCGATTAGGAACCGGTACCAGACAGAATATTGTTTACTTTTGGACAAATACAATTTTCTGGTTCATAGGTTCATAGGTAGGTACTAGGCTATTGGCCCTAGGACCTATATAAGCCTAGCTAAAAAGGTACCCTGGCTTTTGCCACCCAAGAAAATTATTTTCCTGTGCCCCTGTCAAGCAGAGCCACAGAAATGATCCCCAGGGTGAATTTCCTATTTCCCATCCAATCATCAAGATTTTTCTTGAAGAGTGCTAATGAGGAGCTCTGTTTGACATAGATAGGTAGTCTGTTCCAGAGTATGGGAAGTCTCTGGGACAGGAATCTATCCCTCTAGCATGTTCTGTTTAATGTGGTGACAAGGTTTAGGTCCTTAGAGCATGTAGCTCGGAGGGATTGGGATTTTTTTAAGTGGAGCATTGACATAGCTTTGTATATTAGGCAGAGATCACCTCTGAGTAGGCGATATGTGACAGAGTAAAGCTGGAGTTTTTTTGAGACGGTCTGCGTAGGAGATCTGTTTGAGGCCAATAATCCTCTTTGTGAGGTATTCCTGTGGCCTTTCCAGTTGTTGTGAGGTACATACCAAATGGGGAGTTGTACTCTATAATGGGTCTAATGAGTGATAAGTAAAGGGGAACAATTACGTCTTTTTTTCTGGATGAGAAACCTTTTGTGATGAGGTGTGCCACGTAGAAGGATTTCCTGACCACTGTGACAATGTGATTATCAAAGGAGAGACTACTGTCCACCTGTGTCTCAAGGTCTCTTATCACACTTTCAGTGTTAAGTAGACTACCGCCTATGTGGTAGTTCATGGGTACAGAGTTTTTACCAAAGGGGGTGACTATGCACTTTTTGGCATTGAGCTTGAGGCCATAGCTTTGACACCAGGCATCTGTCTCAGTGAGGCCATTTTGTAGGATGTCCACATCATTAGGACTTTCGATTATGGCTCCTAGTTTCCTGTCATCTGCGAACTTAGTTAGCCAAAGACCTTCTGTGTTAGCCTGTACTTCAGAGAAGTAGATACCAAACAGGAGAGGACCCAGGACTGAACACTGTGGTACTCCACTTCTCACTGGTCTGAAGTCAGGTTTGGAATCTGCTACTTTCAAAGTGTGGGTTCTGTCAGTAAGCCAGTTGGCAACCCATCTTGTGACATAGGGATTTATACCTAGTTTAGTGAGTTTATCTATAATTCCAGAGTGGTGGATGGTGTTGAAAGCCTTGGCAAGATCTAGATAGGCTGTGTGAACCACCTTACCCTCATCTATGGCTTTGGTGACTGCTTCAAAGAAGTCTATCAGGTTTAGGAGACATGATCTGCCTTTTACAAACCCGAACTGTGTGGGGTCCAGAGTTTTGAGATCACCAATGTCTTTGTTTATGAGTTCCATGATGATACGTTCCATGGCCTTGAAGACCAGGCTCATCAGGCTAATGGGGTGGTAGTTTGCATGGTCTGTCGTGGCTCCCCCTTTGTGGAGTGGGATAACCAGCACGTCATTCAATGGGCACAAAGCCTGAGGTGAGGCTATGATTGAACATGGTACGTAGGTGGGGTGCCAATTCATTCTTTAGTTCATGTAGAATGCAGCCTGGGATGGATGCTGTGTTCTTGGCTGTGGAGAGTGAGGTTTTTACCTGTGCAGCCATGATTACAGGAACTTTGCATTCTTACGGTATAGAGATGGGCCCTTTAGGGGGTGAGAGGGGGGTAAAATTAGCACTGAACCTATCTGCCAGGTTGTTGGCAATATCAGTTGGTTCTGTATATTTAGTGCCATTGTGCTGTAACTCAGAGCAGATCTGAGTGTTGCCATTGAGATTCTTGACATAGCTATAGAATGCTTTGTGGTTGTATTTAGAATCAGTGGTGATTTTGTTTTCATAACTAGCTTTGGAGGATTTTATGAGGGATCTTTGCTTCTTACTGACGCTGACCGGGGAGTTCCTCCAATCATGGGATTTTACTCTTTTTTGCAACAGTTTCTTTCTTCTGTTGTAGAGTTTGTTTATGGCAGAAGACCACCAGATTGGCTTCCTTTTTTGGAGGATAGCATCTTGGTTCTGTTAGGGATAGCACAATCCATGCACTCATGTAAGTGCTTATAAACTGCATTTGTGTAGGATTCAGCGGTCGTACCTCTATTGTTGGAGGTTGAGGGTTTTCTTGACTCCTGTAAAACTCTGAGCATGTTCTCATAAAAGAGGTGTCTGAAAGGGATCAAAACCCTATCATCCACACTCAGTTGAAGAGTGGCCAAGTGAGGATGGATGAAAGACCCCTTGTTCTGTGTGAGAAGATCCAACTGGTGAGGTAACTTGTGGTGACTGACCCTGGCCAGATTCATTAAGAAGGGGAAACCAGCACTGTCTTAGCAAAAATGGAGTCAATAACAAGATTTTTGTGGAGTTCAGCTGAATCTTCTGCAGGACTCTTGGAAGTAGAGAAAGAGGAGGGAAAGCATAAAAAAAATCCCCTTCAAAGGAAAAGAAAGGATGTCCGTCTTTCATACCAAATGGCATAGCACTCTGGAACAAAAGAAAGGACGCTGACTATTCAGAGGGTAGGCAAAAAGATCTACCGGAGGAATACCCTGTTGATGGACAATATCCAGCAACGTGCCTCTGTTAAGCATCCATTTATGAGCTTGTGATTTGGACCTGCTCAGAGAGTCTGCCACTAGATTGTGCTCTGAATGATGTATACTGCCTGAAGAGTTAACTGATAATGAAGAGCCATCTCCTAAGCCTGAAGAGGCATCCTGCAGAGAAGTTGAGATTTTGTGCCTCTAAGCTTGTTGACATACCACATCACTGTAGTGTTGTCTGTGTGCACCTTGAAGGGGCCTGGAGAGAACATGGGGTGAAGAGCTTGAAGGGCCAGAATCAGAGCTCTTATCTCTTTGATGCTGATATGGTGAGACATCTTATGGGAAGGCTAGAGACTCTGACTTTTAGATGACCAAAAGAAGCCCCCCATGTCTGAGACATTGGTGAACAGTTCTTGAGAAGGGACTGAATGTGGAAAGGGCCAGCCTGGGTTGAGAACAAACTGCTGAATCCACCATTTGAATTCCTTCTTTAGACAGGGAAGGAGAGGTCCACTGTAATCCAGAGGGTAACAATGCTGCAACCAAACTGACTTGAGGTACCACTGAAGCTTCCCCATATGCAGTCTGGAAAGAGGAAGCATTAGAATAGAAGAGGCCATGAATCCCAGGGCCCAAAGAAACTCCTTGGCTGACATGGCAGTCAGAGGAAGAAGAGACTGAAAGAAGGCTGTTAATGACAAAACATTTGGAGGTGGAAGAGAGGCCAGCATTGTCACTGTCTGAATCCTGCATCCTATATACACATGATCCTGAGAGGGAGTCAGGACAGACTTTTGGAAGTTGATAGTGAGCCCCAGACTTTGAAGAAGAGAGATGGTGAACTCCAGATAATGTAACAGGCAACAGGGACAAAGTGCCTGAAGCAACTGGTTGTTTAGATAAGGAAAAATCTAAAAGCTTTGGAGCCTGCAGGAAGCAATGAAAGTAGCTAGGCATTTTGTAAATACCCTTGGGACAGTAGAGTGGCCAATGGGCAAAGCAGAGAACTGAAAATGGAAGGAAGACACAGGGAAATGTAAAAACTTCCTGAAAAGGGGGTGAATAGGGGTATGAAGGTAAGCATCTGTCAGATCCAAATACACCAGAAAAGCCTGGGGGGATAATAAAAGAGGAAACAGTGTTTGAAGAGTAAGCATCCAAAAAAGGGACCTTGAGAAAGGTGTTGAGCCAGGAGAGATCCAGAATAGGTATCCAAGTGCCCTCCTTTCAAGGAATCGGGAACATCCTGGAATAAAATCCCTTTCTCACTTGGGAAGGGGGGGCAGGTTGAATGGTTCCTTGTTTCACTAGGGAACCTAGAATCTCTGAGAAATGAGAAAGTTGCTTTAGAAGAGGTTGAGGAATCCCTGGAAAAGGAGGGAAAGACCTCCATACCATAAAGTAACCCTGATGGATGATAGAAAGAACCCAAGAGTCTAAAGTGATGAGATGTCAATGTAGAAGACAAAAGGAAAGCAAAGGGACAAAAGAGCCTGGTCTAAAAGAAGGGGGCAGGAATTGTCAAAGAGAAGGCTTATCAGATAAAAGAGGCTTCTAGGCTACAGAAATCTGAGAAGCTTTAGCAGAGGGGACCCACCTACCACCCTTCCTATCCTTGGAGGCCTGATGGGGTTGCCTGCGAACAAAAGCAGATCTAGAAGGATAATTCCTCTGGAACATAGGGATAGGAGAGACAAAAATATGTTTAAGGTCCTGCAAGGCTTTGCCCTTCTCTTGAAGAGACTTAAACATGTCAGAAGCAGCAGTCCCAAAAAGATGTTTATTATCCAAAGGAGCATCCAAAAACTTGGCTTTAATGTCCTCAGGCAGAGACTGGAGACAAAGCCAAGAATAATGCTTCATGACAGATTCAAAAGCCACAGCCCTGGAAGAGGCATTAGCAGCATCATAGCTACAGTTAATAGAGTGGTGGGCCACTTGAGAAGCAGAACCTAAAATAGATTAGGCAGAGGATTTGTCTTCAGAATCAGGGAGGTCAGAAGTAACCTGGCAAGCCTGAGCAGTCAAGTCCAAAGCATGCCTTCTCATGAGGGTATGGTAATTAACAGCTCTAAAGTCCAAGTAGAAGCAGTGTAGATTTTTTTTACCAATCTTCTCCAGTGCCCTACTATCCCTATCAGAAGGTAAAAGTATGGAAGAGGACAAAAGCTTAGAGGTTTGTCAGAAGAAACTGACACCACAGCAGGATCAGCAGAAGGACATTTTAAAAAGAATTGACAAACATCAGAAACCTTATAGAACCTATTGGATTTCTTAGGAGCAGGAGGCTGATAATCAAGAGACTTGGAAGCAGCAATGAAAGTATCTAACTAGGCAGCCAATACAGGAGGAACTGCTGATGGTTTATGAGTATCCACCTGAACCAACTCATAATATCTTCTTTGAATATCAGACACTTGAGAAGAATCCCACTTAAACTATTCAACCATCCTAGCAATTGTATCCCCAAGGACAGTTCCTCAAAAGAAGACTCAGGTCTAAGCCAAAGGCATCTGTGAAGAATAGGACAAAGTCCCCTCATCAGACACTGAATTCTCATCTGAGGAATCTGGTCCTCTAAGCCATTAAGAAGGGGAATGGTCCAAGGAAGATCTGGTGCAGAAACCCCTTGAGGAGGTTTTAGGACCATCAAAGCAGAAAACAAGCCCTGGGTAAATTCTTGCCTTTCCCTTTGAGGATCCTTAGGATGGATCAAAACATGCTTCAGTTTTTGTCTATTCTTGGAAGGAACATCAGCCCTAATAAATACTGGAAGTTCTGACCCTTGGCGTGATTTGATAAGAGAACTGGAAATCTCCTCCCTGACCACTATCTGCAGAATACTTCCAGGACCCTCCGAGACAATCAGCTATGGTTTCTCCTCAGCATCTGGAGCAGATGCCTGCAAAGCCTTAGAAGACTTGCAAAAAAATGGATCCATGCTAGCCTCCAACAGAGTTGCAGTAGAGGAATCCAATGTAGGTGCCAAATGGTGTACAGAGCTATTACCCACTTTTAGAGGGGCATCCGGTGGAGTCTGGACAGCTAAAAATCTGTCTGAGACTTCTTGGCCTTCTTCTTACCTAGCGGAAGTATCTTGGGGTTAAAGGATTCTGCCATGGTACCTGGGGCTAACTGATTAAGCTATTGGTTTTCAAGATAAATGGCCAGGGAAGACAAACAACTTTTGAGTGTTTTAGGCACAAATGCCTTACAGATACTACAAGAGGTATGATCGAGCTGCCTCCCTCACTGACATTTTCCTTTCTTCGATGACACAAACTCTATGTAGCACAAAAAAAAACTGCAAGACAAAGAAAAGTAAAAAAAAAAGCAACCCCAACAGGGCACTTATCTGGTGGCTATGTATTCAATACAGCAACAAAGTGCTCAAACCAACTAGCAATAATGGCACTCAAACTGGTGGCAAAGAAGTTATTGGCCTCTGCATCAGTAGAAACCCTTTTAAGCCCTGTGTTCTGTGTGAGTAGCATAAGTGTGATGTAGGATGCATACAAGATCATTAGGCTTTTGTATACTGGCTGAGCATCAGGCTGCCCTAGGCAGGAGATCCCTTTTGTTTAGAATAGTGCAACAGTGATATAGAAGGACATCCACTAAGATACTGAAAGTAACATAATCCTGGCACTCAAAAGAGGTGGCAAATAAATTTCTTTACCACATCGAAATGTGGAACCAACAGCTTTATTGCATTAGATCCTGAAAGTAGTATGAGCAAAAGCATTTATTTTTCCGAACAGATTTGCAGCACATTTTAAACTAGACTAACAATAAGTCTAGACAAACACTAGCATTATGGCAGAACTTCAGACACTTAATACTTAGACAAAGATATTGTGGCACATTCTTTCCAATCATACTTTACATCCTAGATTGACAGTAGAAATTTACTGTCATTATTTTGAGACTGCTGATCTTTGCATATTTCGCTTATTCTGCACTTTTATTATGACTTCATCCACATAGTTACACAAGCAAGCTGTACCCTTCATGGAACAGAAAATAGAATAAGGTGATTTCCTTGTTTCAGAACAAAGCAGTACTATGAACCTTAGGAAGCTTATATTATACAGCTAGTATACACGTACCCTTCAGAATACAAACATCTTTCTAATAGAGTCATAGATTTATAAGTAAATACTAGGTCACTGTGGGTCATTTTAATTCTAGCCAGTTTCCATTTTGGTGCTCAAATTAACCTATCCCCATTAGTGTTAGACTGGCCTTACCCATCCCATGGTCAATAATTATATATTACTCCTAATGAGATTAACTTAGATCATACCACAGGTAGTTAGAGGGGATCCATACAGGGTATAAAGTATTTAGGAGATGCCTGTGTCCATTAGTAGTACAGAGGGGCAGTCCTGTGGTAAATTTTCTCTTTTCCATTCATAGATCCAAGTTGTGCTTAGATATGGACAGGGTCGAGCATTTTTATGTGGATAAGGAATCTGTTCATGAGCACTGGTATTATTTTATAAGCTAAATCTGTCCCTCCAAACTATTCTGTTGATATTAACAGAAGAGGTTTAGATCTCTAGAGCAAGTATTTCTGATGCCATTTGACTTGCTAATGTGTAGTATATCCATCAGTATTGGGTTGAAGGATGCCTTGTATGTAAGATACATGTCACCTTTTAGCTGTCTGTAGGATGCCAAGTACAGTGACAGTGACAGGGATATGAGATGGTCCATGAATTGCATATTGTTTAGGCCTTGTATCCTTTTACGCTCCACGTGGTCCTGTTGAGTCTTCCTGGCTACAGAGAACTGAAAAAAAGTGACTGCTTTCCTGATTAAGAATCCTGCTGGTTTTTTATATTTGTTTTACCTTCTGCTGTTTACCTAGAGCAAGCTTTAACTGTTTTCATAGTTATTTACTGCATTTTTTATTATCTGCACTTAAAAGTACATTTTAGTCGAAATTAGTCTAATTCAAGTCGAAAAGTGTTTGTTTGCTGTTTAATTTAATTGTTTGGCTGCCCACTAAAGTGTGCTAGCCTGTACTACTGACTTATTGCCTTTTCTGCATTTCTGTGTGTTTCTATTTAAAAACAAAAAAACAAAAAATATTCCTTGTTTTCCTGCCTCTCCTAAACTAGTTAGACCAGTTTACAGGCCTTGCTGTATCCTGGGCTATGTTGTAGTTCCTGTGTTGTCCATTGCCTTACTTGGATATAAGGAAGTTTCTTAGCTCACCAGTGGGAGCGGGGAGCCTTGAATAGCCTACCTGTCCTTGAGGGAAGTGACCTCAGCACAAGAAGCTGTAGTAATTGGTCATTTTGGACCATTTCTAGCTCTTTTGAAGTTCCCTGGTTAAAATCTGCCTCTGGCATTTTTTGAAGCCATATTGCTCAGACACAGCTCCACGTGGTCCTGTTGAGTCTTCCTGGCTACAGAGAACTGAAAAAAAAGCGACTGCTTTCCGGATTAAGTATCCTGCTGTTTTTTTATATTTGTTTTACCTTCTACTGCTTACCTAGAGCAAGCTTTAACTGTTTTCATAGTTATTTACTGCATTTTTTATTATCTGCACTTAAAAGTACATTTTAGTCGAAATTAGTCTAATTCAAGTCGAAAAGTGTTTGTTTGCTGTTTAATTTAATTGTTTGGCTGCCCACTAAAGTGTGCTAGCCTGTACTACTGACTTATTGCCTTTTCTGCATTTAGCACGGAGTTGCCACTAGAGCACCATCGGGCAGCGCCGGTTAAACAAGGTTAAACTATTTCTGGCTCCGTAAAGTCTGCTCTTAGAACTGCACTACTTGTAATCTAAACAGTCTATTCTCTATCTGTAAAGCTCAGCACTTGTTCCTAAAGCATTTTTTAGTCAGGTAAAGCACTTCTATATTATACAAAGTACTTCACTAGCTTAAAACCCCCTTGAGTACCCACTTCCCTATAGGTCCTTTCTGACTCAGTTACACAGCAAACTTTTTAATTTCTTCTAGCATGTCAAAGGGTCAGTTGCTGGCGTCCTCTCCTGCTCAGCTGGTGAATCTGGGAATATTGAGGCAATGTTACAATTGCCTCATGTACCTGAACAACCCTCTCCTCCTCCCACAAAACACAAATACATGCGAGAGATGCAACTATATAGCCAAACTGGAGGCTGAGCTCTCTCAACTCAGGACTGGCAAAACCAGACAGGAGGAGAAGGTAACCACACACATCATAAACCCAGTCTCACATAGAACTATCACAACTACAAATCAAACACATAAACACACAAAGACATACTCGGAGGCACTGATCAAAAATCTACCAAAACAGCAGAGGCCTCCAAAGCAGAAACCCAAACAACTGCCACCTCGTGACATAACACAAGCAACACATAGATCACAAAGTCAGTGTGCAAATCAGTCACAGCCCTTAAGGCCAAACACAATGCCAGACACACTTGTCATAGGTGACTCCATAGTCAGACACACTGACGTCCCACTCACCAGACTGAACAAGGAGAGGGTCCCAGTAAGCTGCCTGTCGGGCGCTAGAATCCGCCACATAACACAAGCACTCAGGTCACTCCACAGCAAGTACAAGTATGACTCAGACATTGTCCATGCCGGTGTGAATGACCTGAGACGTACCTCCCTGGACTACATGAAAAGAGACATAAAGGAGCTCTCAGATTATGTAGCCCAGGCTGGTATGACCCTGACCCTGAACAGTATCCTACCTTCACCAAGAATGATGCCACAATACAGAGACAAAATGATCAGTTTTAATAATTGGCTTAATTTCTGGTGTCATTCTAAGGGGATCCAATGTCTGTCTGCCTGGAATGACATGCTTGACAAGCCACGCTGCTTCGCAAGGGACGGCTTGCACCTGTCACCCCTGGGTTTCCGGATATTGGCAAAGGCTCTTGCCACCCCCATAGTGCCTTTTTTAGACAAGGCTGAAATTCTAAACCCACCGCCCTAGAAAACAATAATGGAAAAAAACTAAGGGTAATGCTGCTCAATGCCAGAAGTCTAAATCTCAAGATGCACACCCTCGAAGCCCTCCTCAGTATGGAGAACATCGATGTCTGTGCTGTGACTGAAACCTGTTTCAAGGCTCCTGAGAGCACCCCAGCACTATCAGGTTTTACCTCATATCATGCGTTCCGGCCCCAAAACCCGGACCGTACCACAAAAGGAGGGAGTGTATCCATATTCATCAAGGATACCCATACCTCCAGGCTGGTGACAACTCACGAAGCATCAGAGACCATTCAGGTGCAATTAACCATAGGCAAAACTGCTCTACAGTTTGTAGCATGTTACAGGCCACCCTCTTAAACTCAGGAACCCCACACAGCCTTCCTGAAGACACTGGAGAGTATAAATGTCTCTCCAAATGCCATCATATTGGGTGACTTCAACTACCCAAACATAGACTGGGAACATTACTCAAGCCCCAATACCCTAGCCCAAAGGTTCCTGGAGTTCATAAACTCAAATGCTATGGAACAACTTGTCACCATTCCCACAAGAGGTGAAAATATACTAGACCTGATCATCACAAACATGTGGACAAAATGCTCCACACCGGAAGTATATCCCTCATTGGTGAGATCAGACCATAAACTAATCTCACTGGAGACCCACATCCCGCCCCCACCCCCAACAAAAAAGACCACAGTGAAGAACTTCTCAAAAGCCAACTTCACACTTCTTAAGACTGGTGTGGTATCCTTCAAGGCCCCTGAGCCACTGGAAACCACAACCCACGCTGCTGAATCCCTTACAAATGCTTTCTACGAGCACCTCCAGGATTGCATGGATCAAGCAATCCCAAATAAAATCAAGACCCTTTCCACCAAAGGCAAGCGCCCGATCTGGTGGACCCCAGCCATAAACAAACTTTATAACAAGAGGAGAAAGCTACTACAAGATAGAGCAAAATCCCTAAAAGGGAAGACATCTCTGATCCATACTAGTAAAAAACTACGATCACTCATAAAATCATCCAAGGCCAACTTTGAGAGAAAAATCACCAAGGACTCAAAAGACAATCATAAGGCCTTCTTTAGCTATGTTAGAAATCTGGGTGGAAACTCCCAGATATGCTCAGAATTAGTCCAAAATGATACAAAAATCACTGAACCCACAGACATTGCAAACATACTGGCAGACAGGTTCAGTGAAAATTTCTCCCAAAAGGAGAAATATCTATCCCAGCAGAGTGTAGCCTCCCAATCATCTCAAATGCCCAGGTGAGAGCTGCTCTCTCTAAAGCTAAAAACACAGCATCAATGGGACGGATGGTGTCCCCGGCTGTGTGCTACACGAACTCAATGAGGAACTAAACCCACACATAAGGCTGCTGTTTAATCTTAGCCTTACCACAGGATACGTACCCACAGAGTGGCGTACGGCAACTGTGGTCCCACTCCACAAAGGCGGTGCTTCTACGGACCCTGGTAATTACCGCCCCATAAGCTTAACAAGCCTGGTCTGCAAAGCTATGGAGAGGATCATAATGGAACTCATAAATAAAGACATAGGGGACCTACAGACACTGGATCCTACCCAATTCGGCTTTGTCAAGGGCAGATCATGCCTCTTGAACTTGGTCGACTTTTGAAACAGTCACCAAGGCCATTGATGAGGGTAAGGCAGTTCACACAGCCTACCTTGACCTTGCAAAGCTTTGACACAATACCCCACTCGGGTATCATAGAAAAGCTCACCAGCTTAAATGTAAACCCATATGTCACAAGATGGGTTGCAAACTGGCTCAAGGACAGAACCCACAGGGTTAGAGTTGCTGGTGCCATGTCAGACTCCAAGCCGGTCACAAGCGGTGTCCCACAGGACTCAGTCCTGGGCCCCCTCTTGTTCGGCATCTACTTTTCAGAAGTGCAGGCAAACATAGGAGGATTGTGGCTGACAAAGTTTGCAGATGACTGAAAACTGGGCCATAGTTGAAAATCCATCAGACACAGATATCCTTCAGAGAGGTCTCATAGAAATGGATAACTGGTGCCAGAGCCATGGCCTTAAGCTAAACACCAAAAAATGTATAGTCATACCCTTTGGTAAAAACAAGGTAACCCCAAGTTACCACATAGGTGGCAATCCATTAAGCACAGAAGAGGTTATCAGGGACCTGGGGACCCAAGTTGACAGTAACCTTTCTTTTGACACTCACATTGCCAAAGTGGTTAGGAGGACCTTCTACATTGCCCACCTGATTATGAAGGGATTCACATCCAGATCAAGGGAGGTCATTGTTCCCCTGTACTCTTCACTTATCAGACCGATGATTGAGTACAATGCCCCATTCGGAATGTATCTTACCCGACACCTGCAGCAATTGGAAAGACCCCAAAAGTTCCTCACCAAAAGGATAAAGGGGCTCAAAAATATGCCATATGCTGCCCGACTGAAGAAACTCCAGCTCTATTCAGTCGCATACCGTCTGCTCAGAGGTGACCTGTGCCTGATATACAAGGCCATGTCCAACCCGGAATTAATGGACATGCCCCACCTCAAAAAATCCAAATCCACCAGAGCCACAAGAGCAAGAGACTTAAACCTCAACACGGATATAAATAGGATGTGCTGGAGGGACAGATTCATCACCTAGAGACTCCCTATGCTGTGGAACAGAATCCCAGTCCATGTGAGACAGAGCACCTCGCTGGCTCTGTTCAAGAGGAATCTTGACCAGTGGATGGGAGATTGTAGGTTTACCCCGGGGATCATCTCTGTATCACTGCTGGACAGAGGCATGGCAAACTAATGGGTATAGTATTCTTCAACCTAAGGGGTGGTGAAAGCCACACAACTCTGGCTAGGCTTATAAATGCCCTAGGGCAGATAGCCTAGTATGAACCTATGAACCTATGAATCTCTGTGAGGATACCAGTTGTTGCATGCACCAGGACAGATACATGCCAAAGCGGGCATTCTACTCAATGACTGGCCTAATGAGGGCTGAATAAAGGACAATGACATCCTTAGAGCTAGATACAATCCCTTTGTTTATATACTGTACTGTATAGAAGGACACTCTTATGACAATGGACACCCGTTGGTTGAAAGTTAGGTCATTGACCACATAAGTTTCCAAATCCTGAACAACTGAATCAACTCTTAGTGTAATCTAAAATGCAAAAATCCACTTTGTCAGTTGTAATGTCTGAAATAATTATTTATTATTTATTTATTTATTTTACATTTGTTGACCGGGCTAGTCTAGCTGGATATATGTCCATTTTCAGCAGAGGCCCGGGGAGAAAAGCTCCAAACATGAATATTGAGAAAGTTAACAATACATAGAACCATTAAGAATAAATACAGAGGTAGCAATGGTCTAGTGAACAGTTATAATAATACTTTTGTATACTAAACAGTATTAGTAGAAATTAACTAAACAATTCTATAAAAAACTAAACTAAAACAATTCTACAAATCACACTAGAAGGTATGAGCAAGTCTTAGTTATGGGAAAGAATATATATGTCATTGTCTTATTCCAGAGGAAGAGTAGTAATTCGATTTGGGAGTAAAGGTTAAAGAAGGGATAGGGTTAAGAATAGAAGGGGAAAAAGATGTCAGTCTGGGTTAGTACATGGACAAAGCCAATGAGCTTTCAGATGTTCTTTAAGATGTTTTTTAAAAAGAGAAGTAGAAGCAAGGGTAGATAATTCAGCAGGAAGCTGATTCCAGAATTTTCCTGCAGTGTTTGAGAAAAGTGAATCCCCGGCTTTGTTGTTGGCTTTATTTGAGGAAACTAGAAGCTTGTTAGCAGAGCGTAGTGTAGCTAGATTAGTGTATGGTGTAATTAGATTAGTGAGGATAGGGGTGTTGTTAGGGTGGTACAGGGTCTTGTGCGTAATAAGTAATTGTTGAAAGAGTATCTGTTTTTTCAGTTCTAGCCATCCAAGTTGTTTGAGGTTAATTCTATTACATAAATCAATTATGACTCTTATATTTTTTTATATTTCAATATAGGTGTAACAGTTCTCCCTTTGATTTATCCTTTATCAATAAATCAAACTTTTATCTACTTAAGAAAGTGGGTATAAGAGATCTAAGTCTAAGCTACTTAAGTGTCAGAATAGCAATCACCGGTGCGTCAGGAATCAAACCTTGAATTTTCATGGGATCATAGGAAGTCATTAGGCTATTGGCCCTGTGGCCCTTATAAGTCTAGCCAAGAGTTTAGCCCATGTTTAAACAAATCACCACCCGATGCCCCTGTCCAGCAGGGACACAAGTGCAATCCCAGGGATGTAGTTTCTATTTCCCATCCAGTTATCCAGGTTGTGCTTAAAAAGGGGTAAAGAGGTATTCCACTTGACATGGAGAAGGAGTCTATTCCACAGATGGGGGAGTCTCTGGGATACAAATTTGTCCTGCCAACAAGTCCTGTTGATGTCACAGACAAGGTTGAGACCACACGTGTGGGTTACTTGAGTGAACTTGACTTGTGGATATGCAGTAATCCCATAAATGTGGGGTCTGAGATCACCTTGTATGCCAGACAGAGGTCACCTCTGAGCATTCTGTATGAAACTAAGTAGAGGGATAGGACTTTTAGCCTATCTGTGTATGGTAGATTTTAAGGCCCTGGATTCTCCTGGTGAGGAACCTCTGTGGTCTCTCCAGCTGCTGCATGTGCTTTGTGAGGTACAAATGAACACCTCTGTCAAGTTTCGAACGCAGATCCCTTTTCTCTACAGCCCACAGCATTAACCCACCAGGACCCACCAGGCCACACAGATCTTTGACTTACATAACTTGAATATTTCACTTGGTTTTTACTGTAAACACAAAACAAAACTTTGTATCTTTAAACAGTTTAGGCATAAAACAAGCTTATTCTGGTGTACTTGCATAAATTTTAAATCTAGCTAATAAATAACAGAAACAACATTTTTACTATTAGATTCATTTGTTTTCCACAGTTATTACTGATTTGTTTAACTGTGGCTTTCATTTAGAACAGTGATGACTTTCCTAGCTTCTTGTCTGCATCATGTGTTAAACCATGATTGCTTTCACTCCACCCAGAAGTCAGAGTAGTATTACCTATGGCCATACATAATTATTATAAGCAGCCATGCCTATCTTGTCTTTGTCCCCACCCAGTGAAAGCATGTCAGAAAATGACAATTTTTAATAGTAAACATATGTATGAACAAATTTATCCCTCTAGTAATGCTGATTGATTAAATCTACTGCTGATTTCAGTTTACCTGGAATGTTTGCCTTGTGCCAATAAGAAAATATGTGATTTCAGTCAAAATAACTTTTGCCAAATAATTTATATTTGCACTTTTTCTTCCCCCTTGGCAGTAATATTAGTTTGAACAAATTGGTCTGAGATTACACTAAGTGGCATAATTTAACATTATGGTGCTGCAAAGCTCACAAATCATCCTTTATGTAACTAGAGTGTTCATTAGAATGTCAGTGTAAAACATGTAACACACTTGTTGATTAATTTTTTTGTCCAGAAATGCAGTTTGCAAACTTCATATTTTACCAAAAATTGATTACTCTCTGTTTTGTCCTCATTGCAAATGCAATAAATTAAAACTAAATGTATTTTGTAATATCTAAAGGGTCCATTTACAAATGCCTCTTTCCCTATTACCCCTTCTAGAACAGACAAAACATACCATTTTACTGTCTAATATTCATAAACTTTACATTTTTACACATTGGAAATGTTTTTCAGAAAATCAGTGGTCTTGTGTCAATGCATTTATGCAATTAAATTATCTGGTTCAATTAAAAATATTAACCTGTAGAAGTAGTTCACATTTTTCTTCATGAAGTCTTGAGCATTAAAAAAATGCTGTACGAAACAAAACTCAAAGATACCTGCACAAACTGTATGTTGTAGTCTCCAATATTCTCCAATATGTGTGTGTGTGTGTGTGTGTGTGTGTGTGTGTGTGTGTGTGTGTGTGTGTGTGTGTGTTCGTGCGTGCGTGTGTGGGCATGTGTATGTGTATGTGTGTGTGTGTGTGTGTGTGTGTGTGTGTGTGTGTGTGTGTAATAATCTGTGTATGTCTGTGCCTGAGTGCATTTATAATTACTTGTGAACAGAACTGCGCATGCTTTTTAAATAAACTGTTAAAATACCAGAATAATTAGCTTTCATACAATACATATTTTTCCTGTGCTTGATAATACTTTTTATACCCTGCAACTTAAGTTTTGTGATCATGATGACAATATATCAGCACTAAATAAAGGTCAATGCTGTATTCAGACAGAAGTAAAAGAAAATAAACCTAGAAGTCAGAAACTCATGAATTACCTCCTACTAGAGAAAATCCATTCTGGTACTTATAGTTTTTCATATTTCAGTATAGGTGTAACAGTTTTCATTAAGAAAAATGAGCCACTTGAATATACTTCATGAGGGACACTTTCTTTTTACTGCTTTTTTTCACTGAACAATGAAAATGTCTACATATATGTTAAAGATATGTTTGTTACATATTGTCTTCATTAATGAAAGTTTAATATCCACTGTTTCTAATATTTAGTACTTTGACAGAGAAAGTCACATTTCAGTTAATTAAAACACTTGGAAATGTAAACTGTGTGTGTGTGTGTGCGTGTTTGTGTGTGTGCGTGCGCGTGTGTGTATGTGTGTGTGTGTGTGTGTGTGTGTGTGTGTGGGGTATATTTCTGCTTCAGTCTCTGATCATATCCCTTATTATGTGATCTCAACATGGATGCCAAGATTCATATCTCAATCTTTCCTTTGCTTCCTTTTTCATATGAATTTCTTGGCATGCATGTTTTGAGCACATAATAAGTTGGTTATGATCAAACACCCCATCACAATCTTCCCTGTTATGTATCTCAGACATGGATGTTAAGTAGTTCACCTTGAGAATGGAGTAAAGTAAAGCTATATATAATATGTAGTAATTATAATCCCAACATACATAAAATAGACCACAAAACTCCATCCCCTTCAAGCCCTTACTAAAACAACACCCAAACCACATGCAATTGTGCACATGCTCTTCATATGGGTAACTACATTTTCCTTTGTCACATTATATCCCCTATCCCCCTTATAACCTCTGTCCCTTTCTATACCTCACACCTTTCTATAACTCATCCTCAATGTCCTTGCTACCTTAATCCCCACTTTACATTTCAATTTCTTTCATCCTTTCTCATTTATCAATCTTCTTCAAATACTTTCTACCACTATCTAATAACCAGGTTCTATGTCAATAAGTACCCTAGTATTCTTACCCCCACTGCCCTTGACTCATCAGCTATACAATACCTCTCTCCCTCTTCTGGCTTTAGCTACTACATGCCCACTGACTAATGTTTCACACTTCTTTCCTCAATTTTATTTATACCTAATATTTATACTATAACCCTAGTTACCCATGTCTTATAAGTCATAGCTAATGTCTGCATGTCATATATATTGCAAATGAATAGTTTATATGCTAAATGCTTTATACTTGGAATTCATGCCAAATGCTTTATACTTGGAATTAAACACCACGTAATGTCATTGCAGAAGAAATACCCATTTTATCATTGTGTTGTGTTATCACAGTATAATTAGTTGCTTGTATCCAGATGTCTTAATAACCTTCTATGTAATGCATTTTGTAAAACATTTTTTGTCATGAGTTATCTCAAATTTAGACAATGGGCAAACTGTACATCAGTACCCTGATTGGTGAACGAGCATCCTCCAGTAGGGTATTAATGTACAAGTAATACCTGATGAGAAGAATGAGTCCATCGCAGCATATCAAGCCGCTGTGGAGCTCGGACCGAGAAAACAGAATGGCCGCCATTATTTTATGCTCACTAAGCAGCTGTTTTGCTCTTTAGCGAGTGTAAAATATAAAAAAATAGGTGTGTGTGTGTGTGTGTGTGTGTGTGTGTGTGTGTGTGTGTGTGTGTGTGTTTATGACTGCGTTTGAGTGTATGCGTGCATGTCAATGAAAGTGAGAGCGAGCAAGACGTTATTTTACACTTACAGCGCTTTTGCTGTTTAGCGAGTGTAAAATAAAAAAAGAAAAAATTAAAATAAAGTGCTTGTCTGAGAGTACATGCATGTATGAGAGTAAGAGAGAGAGATTGAGAAAAGTGTGTGTTTATGTTTCTGTCTACATGTGTGCATGAATGTGTGCATAAGAGCAGAGAGACTGTGTGTGTGAGTGAGAGAGATCAAGAGTGAGAGAGAAAGTTTGAGTGATGTGACTGAATGCATGTATGGAAACAGAGGAAACTGTGTGTGTGAGAGAGAAAGAGAGAAAGAGATTGAGAGGGACTGAGAGCAAACTTGAGTGAATGAATGCATGTATGAAAGCAGATGGAGACTGTGAGAGACTGAGAAAGAGGGTGAGACCGATCTTGTGTGAGTGAATGTGTGTATGAAAGCAGAGAGACTGTGTGTGTGTGTTTTTGTGTGAATGTGAGTATGAAAGCAGAGAGACTGCGTGTGCGTGTGTGTGTCTGTGTGTGTGTGTGTGTGTGTGTGTGTGTGTGTGTGTGTGTGTGTGTGTGTGTGTGTGAGAGAGAGATCAGAGAGTGAGAGAGAAAGCAAGAGTGGTGTGTGACTGAATGCATGTATGTAAGCACAGGAGAGTGTGTGTGTGTGTGAGAGAGAGAGAGAGAGAGAGAGAGAAGTGAGACCGATCTTATGTGAGTGAATGTGTGTACGAAAGATGAGTAAACTGTGTCTGCATGGATCACTATCACTTCGCCGACAGTTCAAATCTCCAAAAATGATATGGCCGAGACCATATCGCCGAAGACTTGAATTGGCGAAAAAGTGATAAAAACACAGAACAACATACCTGTATATTTTTGCAGGTGGGCAAGGCAAGCCACACTGCACCCCTCACACACCCTACAACTTAAATATATTAACTCCTCGATCAGACTACAGTGAGGAAAATGGCAAATCCTGGGTTCCGCACTGTACTGTGATCCCAACACACAATTGTCAGCAATTCAAATCTTTGGTGATATGGTCTCGGCCATATCATCTTCAGAGATTTGAACTTTCGACAATGTGATAGGGAGCTGACTGTATATGTGTGTGTGCGTGTGTGTGAAAGCAGAATAGACTGTGTATGTGTGTAGCAGAGAGAATGGGCTGTATGTAAAATTGTTGTGTTTCACTTGCTTATTATTTTTTTAAACACTTTTACAATTTTTATACATATTTGATGTAAAATGCTTCCTCCAACACCATTACCATAGACTACAGCAAGTATGAAACATTAGGCGGAGGAACTATTTTACATCACAAATATATTAAAAAATAAAACAGTATTTAAAAAATACACAAGTAAGTAAAACACAACAATTTTACAGAGATCCCATTGTCTAAGCGCAATAATGCCCTTCAGGGTGTGTGCTAATGTGTACTTAATTCCCTTTCAGGGGCACCCCTGGGCAGGCATTAATTACAAATTAACATACACCCTGTTGGGCATTATTGCTTGCGTATCTACTGGAGTTTTTCTTCCTGGGCTTCTGGTGAAAATGGGCTTTGATCAGTTGGGTTTTCTCAGTCAACAAAGAAAAACAAACAAATTGTTATGATTTCAAGACACCCAATCATAATTCTTTGTAGTGCATCATGGAGATTTATTTGCTCCACATGTTGCCAGTTACAAAAAAAGAAAAGAGCAGGAGCATGAAGAGTTTCATGACTTTGAAAGCCATAATACAATAATACACTTATCACTGCTACAAGGACTGCGTGCAGAAGTGAAGTATTGAGCTGATGTATAAATGGCTTTAAACGTTTCTGCCACACTTTGGTTTGATGCGTGACAGTGAAATGTAATAGATCTTTAGTAGTCTTGCTCTGTCATTCTCAGCTGTGTACAATCAATACAGCTTTGCTTGCCAATACTGTTAGAAGTCCTGTTGAGCCTTCTGGTCTTTAAAAGTAGACATCCCAAACAGAGCATACTGAAAAGATCAGCAGAATAGAAATCTGATAAATGTATGGGCAGAAAAGAGCATTACCCCATACTCCAATTACCAAATGAGAGGTACATCAACATCTATGCATCTCTATCTATCTATATATCTATACATATCACCAGATACTCTTAAATATATTAGAGAAATAAACTTAGATCATGTACTGATGATCATGCCTTGAAAATTGATCAATATTAGCTGCTCTTACTTAAATGGCAGGCTTTTATATAATATGTATATATACATATATATATATATATATATATATATATATATATATATATATATATATATTGAAAATAGAACAAAAGTGTCAAATGGCTAAAAAGAAGGTTGCAGCCTTACCAATTTCAAGAGAGATGGCAAAAATGAATCACCTACATCACAATTCTGAGCTGATAGTTTAGGAGTTTGATCTCCTGTGGGGAATCCTTTTGATGATGAAATGCTCCACAAACATGTGCAACACAATGCTTCAATCACAGAATTGTTCCCACAATCACATTAAAACAGACAGTTTATGTAAATCAGCAAACATCCAAACAAACCAGCATAAAAATTAATAAAATGCCAAAATGATGTACAACTGCAAGAGCATCTTGGCAAGATTAATAAGGAGATATATCATGCAGTATGAACTTGACACCAAAATCATAGCCATTTTATTCAGTGGCTACCCCCGACACATCTTTTTTTATTCAGTTGTACACAGCTGTAGGTAGCTTTCCGATGGCCATTTAAAAATGCTGCACCTTGCTTCCTGTGTTCATTTCGTTGAAAAAAACACATCTTTCACCTGGACTCATTAAAACCTGTTTCCCATTCCCTGTCTGTGTTAAGGCTACACCGAATAGTGTATGTATGCTGTCTTAATTTTATTACACACAACACAACTTGATAGATGAAGGCTGTATTCATTTAGTTATTTAAGGAATGTGTACTCTTAAGTGTTTAATACTTCCGACATACACAGCAATATGCAACATATTATTGATTGAAAAACTATCAAGACCTTGCTGCTGTATGTTGCTTACCCTTAAAACTGTGCAGCAAAATTACATCTGCAGTTAAATTAAAGTGAAATATTTCTCCTGTCTCTGTGTGGCTTTAACTTCTTGTCAGGTGGTACAAAATAATGCTTGTCAGTAGACTAATGCCACATCGATGTTTGATGCTTTTCCATTAAACAATACACCAAATATCTACAGGAATATAAAACAGAGTGAAGTATTCTTGTTGCTTATAATTGTCTATAAGTTATCCCTATTGAATTTCTCAAAATAGTGCTTATTTAACAAGACAGAATTAACACAATCTTCATACGCTAAATGGATCTGTGCATGAATGAACTGATACAGCATATAGGGGCTATATTAATTCAACTGAACACAGAGCACCTCACCTGAGGTTGCTCTACTTTACCTGTACTACCATCCTATCACTTCATTACATAATAATGAAAGAATGCTAGTGTTCTATAAGGAAAGATTTGACATTGACAAATGATTGTTACATATTGTTCTACCTTACAGGCAAAAAGCAGTGTAGCATTAATGAAAAAAATCCATCATTCCCCATGCATATGACTATTTAACAAGCTTTTCCCATTTCTACCTATCTCAGAATATAACGGTTCAAATAAAGACACCCCAAAAATCATTGTAGCTTTCCTAGTGGCTGAAATGTTTAGCAGTTTTACCTGGCCTCACTATTATTATGTTTTTGTTTCATTATATGTATTTTATATAGATATACACATTCATACACAGTCACACATAGAGCCAAAGACCTATACACGTGCGAGCGTGCGCGCACACACACACACACACACACACACACACACACACACACACACATAGACACACACAGACACACACAGACACACACACACACACACACACACACACACACACACACACACACACACACACACACACACACACACACACACGCACACACACACACACATGCACACGCACACACACACACACACACACACACACACACACACACACACACACACACGCATGCACACACACACACACACAACAAACTGTTGATGTTGATAATGTTGTAATATGTTTTAGCTTTATAATATGAATTTTGCAGTTACTGTAATTCTATCATTATTCTTTTTGTTATCTTCTGCCATCTACAAATATGTTAATCTACAATAAACATTAGCATTAAAAGAAATAGATAAGCTGATGTAAACCTGTGTAGGCAAATAAAAGTAAGCATTTTGCAAAGAATTTAAATCAGATTCTTGTACTTATATAATGTCAACTATATTGTATCTGAGTTCCCACTGTGTACTTACTTGACATCAAAGATGGACCTTTCATGCCTGCAGAAAGGGAAATATGTAGAATAAATCTTTCAGATCTGATAAGATCTCTAATGTTCATCTGGGTCTCAAACACCTGCAAAAGCCAATCTCAAATGTTGCTTATAAAGAGTAATTCTTGTCGTCATTGTGCAGGTTCTGTTTCATCTGTGTGAAGAGCCCTAACCTCAGATAAGTCACAATTCTGTGTGAGAGCTTGTTTAGAACAAAATATATCTGTTAAAAAAGAAATTGTAGGAAACAAAAAAGAAGTGCAGTACTCTGTGGTTGTTCTTTTCCACGTTTTGAGACAGTGAAAGTGTATTAACTGTTTCAGTGAGTGATATTAACAGAGATTACTGTTTGTTATACTGCTGGCTGGTTAAATTATGACTTTAATATGAAGAATCATTTTAAGCAGCAGAAAGTCTCAGTAATCAGTTATCAGTGAGTTTTCTTTTAATGTATGTTTCATTCCTTTGGCATTTGTAGATTCATATTTTCAAACACTCCAGTTAACAAGCTTTATTTATGGTTTACTATCATTATGTTGAAGTGGATTCAGACGAATCCACTTCAGCGAAAGGCAGTGGGTCGAATGGTGACAATGTCGAACCCAACATTGCTAAAGTACAAATCTCACTCCTATCTCGACCTATTTTAAAGCCCGTTCTGTGGTCGCATTCGAGACGTAATTTGGCAATGTCGGGAGTTGGCATTGTCAACTTTCGTGGATGTGGGTTGATGTAAGCAGCATTCGATCGAGTCCGGTCTGACATTATTGACATTATGATAGTAAACCTTTATTTATATATATATATATGTGTGTGTGTGTGTGTGTGTGTGTGTGTGTGTGTGTGTGTGTGTGTGGATGCAGATAGTTAAAGGGAGAAAAGGATTATTTCTGAAGGAAGTTAATAGCTGATTTCTTTGACTTCTTCTGATATTAAGGTAAAATGTTTTTCATAGTTATGAAAGATGATCTGCAATATGTAATTTGTTTTTATTACTGACATCTGTTATTTATTAGACTTCCTGAACAAGTGTTAGCTCCCCCAGCAATTTGATCCAGGCATAGACATCCAAATAGAACATATCTGAAAATGACTCACCTCCAGTCATCGTAGAAGACCAAGTCCAAAAAGCAAAAAAATACTGCATCTATGGGGTCCTTTCAATGTCCCTGGATGCATCTTTAATAGCATGAAGCACAATTTAGTCACACCCTTGATAACACTGTTCAACCTTAGCCTCCATACATGTTTTGTACAAAGTGAATGGAGAACAACTACTGTCTTTTCCCTGCATAAGTGAGGACCTATCACAGACGCAGGCAATTACAGACCCATAAATCTGACCAGCAACCTATGCAAAGCTATGAAAACACTTACTATGGAACTAATCAGTTAGGACATAGGAAAACTCCAAACACTGGGCCCATCTCAGTTTGAATTTGTCAAGGACAGGTCATGCTTGCTCAGCCCAGCCTGGTAGATTTTTTCAAATAGGTCACTAAAGAAATAGATGGATGGAAGCAAAATAGTACAGACAGCATACCTCATCTTGGCCAAAGATTTTAACACAATCTCCCACTCAGGCATTGTATAAAAGCTAAATAAACTGGTTATAAACTCCTATGTCATCCACTGTATTGCAACTGGCTCACAGATAGGATGCATGAAATGAAATAGAGGAAGCTACCTTCATAAAGAGGCCAGACAGCAGTGTAGTTCCTCAGGGTTCTGTGCTGGGTCCTCTTCTGTTTGACATTACATTCTGTGAAGTAAAATCCATTGCCAGAGGGCTCTGGATGACTAAGTTTGCGGATGACTACAAGCTAGGAGCAGTATTTCAATCACCAGATGATTTAGCCATCCTGCAGGAAGGTTTGTCCCAAATAAATAGCTAGTGCCAAAGTCATGGACTGAAGCTAAATGCCACAAAATGCATTACTACCACATTGACAGTATGCCCCAAAGAGATGACCCAGGTGTTCGGGATTTTGGAACTTATGTGGACATTGACTTAACTTTCTACCAACATGTATCCATTGTCTTAAGAAAGCCCTTCTATATTGCACAGCTTATAATCAAAGGGATTGTGTCTAGATCTAGGGATGTCATTGCCCCCCTTTACTCAGCTTTCATTAGGCTAGCTATTGAGTATAATGCCTCATCGTCAAGTATCTATCTAGGTACATGCAACAACTGGAATGTCCACAGAGATACCTCACTAAAAGGGTACAAGGCCTAAACAATATGTCCTACATGAATCGACTCAAAATCCTGTCACTATATTTGGTAAACTACTGACTGCTAAGAGGTGACCTGTGTCTAGCATACAAGGTATCCTCTGACCCATTACTGATGGATTTACTGCACATCAGAAAGTCACATGGAATCAGAACTACATGGTCTAGGGATCTAAGCCTTTTCTCCAACATCAATAGAATAGTTTGTAGGGACAAGTATATCTAACAGAGGATACCACTGCTCTGGAAAAGACTCTCCATCTACATAAAACAAAGTTTACCCTGTCCACATTCAAGAGCAACTTAGATCTATGGATGGGAAATGGAAAATTTACCCCAGGACTGCCCCCTGTATTACTAATGAACACTGGCAGCTCCTAAATGCTTTAGCCTGTACATGGGCCACCTCAGATTATCTATGGCATGATCCCAGTTATTCTCATTAGAGGTAATGTATAATTATCAACTATGGGATGAGTAAGGCCAATCTATAACTAAATGGGATAGTTTATTTTGAGGACAAAAAGAGAAACTTGCTAGGCTTAAAAAGTCCCCCCAAGGGCAGCTAGCCTACTACTTACCTATGAATCTATGACAGATTTTATTAAGCAACTGAGTTGTTTGTTAATTTCAGTGACTGGGAATTACTCTTTTTACTTCTGGTCAAAATTCTACTACTTTTATTGTAAAGTTTGATGATAATACTGTTCCACCATATGGGTTTGTTTCTGAGGTTTTCCATGTACTTGTTCCTATAGGATACAGATGCATCTGTGCAGCTGTTTACATGTTGGTATGGTAAAGTGGTGCACATTTCTGCATATTCAGTGGAGTTAACTGGATTTGGTCAGATTTGAAGCTTATCAATGTATCACTTAGCAGTAGGTATTTTGTTTTAGAGAAATTCCTAAAGGTGCCTTGGGTGGAAAGAATCTCTGGTTTCAATTTTATTTCATAGAAGGCAGCCTTATGGTTAGACCTAACAAGTGATGAAGATTCTCAAGGGATGGTACAAGCTGCCCCCTTACTAGTGAGGACAAGATCCAAGATGTTATTCCCCCTAGTGGGTCCTCTGACTAATTGTTTGAGAACATTTGTATTGACAAAGTACAGGAATTTCTGTGCTTCTGCACTAGTGGTGGTGAAGGTTTCCCAGTCTGTAGTTGGATAGTTTAGATAATCACCTAAGAAACTGATATTGGGTTTAATACTGAGTGATTATAGTTCACATAGATAGGTGTTGTGGCTTTCTTGCTTCATAGAGGGAGTTCTGTAGCTAACCAATATATGGTACAGGACCTTTCTGATACTTATTTGAACATGAAGAAGTTCTAGCATTTACCAGTCCTGATGTCAAACTCTTCTAGATGAAGATTGAGATACCTCCACTTTCTCTCCCCTCCTGCACAAAAGCTGGTTTGTGTGGAGGGCATTATAGCCCTGCACAACTGCAGTGCTCCTCGCTATTTTAAACCATGTTTCAGTAACTAGACATATGTCAATGTCCTCCGGGTGTGAAGGGCTTATAGGGGGTGGAGTTTCTTGTTTAGGCTCCTTGCATTGATCAGTAACACCTTCATATTTTCCTTTGCTTGTTTTGTTATGCTGGTATTTTTATCAGGCTGGGATTACCTAAAAAAGGCACTATGAGGGTGGACAATGGCTTTGCTAAAAATCAAAACCATAGAGAAGACAGATGCAGGCCATCCCTGGTGAAGTAGTGTGGTCTGTCAATCATATCCTTCCAGGCTGATAAATATTGGGTCCCCTTCGAATGACTCAAAAAACTAAGCCAATTACTGGAAATTATTTTTGTTCATGTTGCGGCATCATCCTTGGAGAAGGTAGAATACTGCTCAACACTTGGCTCATACCAGCCTTGGACACACAGTCTGAGAGCTCCATCATGTCTCTCTTTAAATACTCCAGGGAAATACACCTCAAGTAATTAACACTAGCATGAACTATGATGGCGTCATACTTGTTCTTGTTATTTAAGGGCTTGAATTTGTGCGTGATAAGACAGATCCTGACACTGGACAAGCAGCTAGCCATCACTCTTTCCTTGCTCAACCTGGCAAGGGGTACATCTGTATGCCTTACAGTGGAGTCACCATATTTGGTTGGGTTGATGCTTGCTTTATGGGCTCTGTATCTGTGACTTTGGTACTCCTTGTGTTATGTTAGAAGGTAGGCTTAATTTGCTGAGTGTGCTTTGTGCCTGTGATATGTTTTAGAGGTCTTTGAGGTTTAGGTAAGTTAATATTCAAAATATCAGCATATAATTGATTATGTATATTGTGATGGTCTTAGAGAGGTATGTTGTGTGTTGTACTGCTAACGATTTTGGTGTCTGAGTTTACTGTGTGTGAGATTTTTGCTTCCAAGCACATTATATATATATATATATATATATATATATATATATATATATATATATATATAAGTGTTATGCTGTTTGAGTAATAGATGATCATCAGACAGCATGAGACAATTCTTATACTGTTTCAAGATACCAATCTCACAGTCAGGCTGGCTAGTGAAGTTGTGGAGTAGTGCTGGTCCTTAATTTCAATAGGAATTACTCTGGGGGCAGGGGTGATTATAACTGTTTGCAGTTTGGTTTGTTCAAGATAATGTTTGGGTGAACTTGCTACTGAGTATTCAAAGTTCAATGCAAAACAGTTAATCTGAAAACTATCTTTTGCCACCAGCAGGAACAAATAAACTTGTTATAGTAAAAACTCACTAACGTAATACTAAAATCAGTGCATTTAGTATCAGTATACTCAATAGTAAACAGTTTCATCAGTAGTCTTTTAATATATTGAATGGTTTAAGGGAAGAGTCTTTGCAAAATTATATCCTATGTGCTTATTGTCAACATCCAATAAAATGGGAGGAGGAGGGAATTATGTTGTCAAATTATCATAAAGGGCAGGCAACAATGGGCAGACTGGCTTTAAGAACACTACACCAACAGGGTGGATCTTGACTGGCCTGGAACTGCCTTAATGCAAACACTAACCTGAACTAGCCTGACATACACTCAGTACATATGAATGAAACTAGGGTTTAATACCAGCAGTTAGACCATTTAAATAGCAAAACACAGTGCAACTATTTGGTGGAATTACTAATGCAGGCTTAAAGACCTTAGCTAAGGCAGATACAGACTGTTAAATGAATTTAAAAACAGATCAAGAAATGAAAAAAACATGTCTTTTGTTCTGTATGTACTGGAACTATTTCAATGCAACACTAATTTAAATAATCAGCAAAGAGCGGCTTTAGAATTCTTTGACCCTTAGCTCTGAGCTGACTGGCCTGGAACTGCCTTAATGCAAACACTAACCTGCATACCTCTCAAGTGTACCTCATTACGTGGAACGTACCTCATTTTTAAGTTCATGTTCCTCGAAGTTCCTCAAAGTTCCACATTGAAAGAGTCTGTCACATATTCAGTGTTAGGAATTTTTTTAAGTGAAATCCATGATAAATGGAAATTAATTATATTAATTCATTAAAGGACCTTTTTATAAGTAAAACCAGCATATTTTAACCATCCTATGATGTTTCTAGTTGAAGTTGTTGGTAAGCTGTTAACAAGTGTTCCACATTTTGCCCATTTGTTCCACATTATGAAGGCGAGTGTTCCTCATTTTGGAGATGGAAGGTTGAGAGCTATGCTAACCTGAACTAGCCTGACATACACTCAGTACATAAGAATGAAACGAGGGCTTAATATCAACAGTTGTCAGAACACTTACATTGCAAAATACAGTGCAACTATGAACTGGAATTATTAATATAGGCTTAAAGACCTTAGCTAAAGCAGATACAGACTGTTAAAATGAATTTAATAAGTGAAAAAATGTGTATTATGTTCTGTATGTAATGGAACTATTCCAATGCAACAGTAATTTAAAAGATCTCAGCAAACAGCAGCTTTGAAATTCTTAGATTCTTAGGTCTGAGCTGACTGACCTGGAACTGCCTTGATGCAAACACTAGTCCTGAATTAATCCGACATATACTCCAACTCATTGCCTTATAGTCCAGGTAAGGGTTGCTTTTTAATAACTTGTAAGGAAAGTACAGTTGCGTAAGTAAATTTACCGTAACACTAGATGTTTGAATGATCACTGCTGCAGTAGTCTTAGCTATGTGAGTTATATCCTGCTAAGCATATAACAGCTATCCAGCTTCCAAACCTTCAGGGCAATTTCCAAGCCCCCAAATTGTCTGGCAGCGTGAGCAGTGCTGAGTAAAAGACAAGTTTGGCGGCCAAACTGTTCAGAGCTTTTCTGCCAACAAACAGAGAGAGGCTGAGCCCTAAAAGGACAAATACTATGAAGAACAAAAAACTAAATAACCACACAGTGGCATAAACAACACACCAAAAAAATAGGGAGATGGATGAGAGAGAGCGGTTATTGCAGCAGGGATCATCTGAATATTTGCTGTTATCGTAAGTTTACTCACACAACTGTACTATGCTCATCATATTGATAACTGCTGCAGTAACTTTATATGGGTAAATTGGGTCTATATTAGAACATCGAAGTTTCAAAACTTTGAATGTTCTAATATGACCCCTATTCAGCGAAAGCTGAAAATATCGTAGCAACAGAAAACTGAATTTTTTCCTAGGGAAAGAATTTGGTTGTCCGTTTCTGTTGCTTCGGTATTTTGAGCGCTGTGGTGGAAAGTTACTGGTCGGGTTCAGGTAAGTGTGTGATTGAGTGCGGGTTAGGTTAGTTCGGGTTATGGTGCGGGTTAGGTATGTGTGCGATTGTGTGGACATGAGGGTTAGGGTGGGTTAGGGTTAGGGTGCGGGTTAGGTATGTGTGAGATTGTATGGACGTAAGGGTTAGGGCGGGGTAGGTGAGTTAGGGTTAGGGTGTAGGTGAGGTGAGTGTGCGATAGTGACGGACCTTAGGGTTAGGGTTTGGGTTAAGGTAAGTGGATAGTTAGTGGTGTGTGTATAGTTTAGTGTAGGGATAGGTGTAAGATTTTAGGTGCATGTGTGTGGATTGCTGTTTGTTTGGTGTGCTTGTGTTGTGTGTATGTGTTTTGGAACAGCAAATTTTTTCCCTAGGAAAAAATTCGCTGTTCTGTATGTTCAATATTTTCAGCTTTCGCTGAATAGGGGTCGATATTAGAACATTCAAGGTTTTGAAACTTCGATGTTCTAATATAGGCCCGGGTAAATTACCCTAGCTTACTACGTTTCGGAGGTAAAAGAAGAACTCCTGGAAAATTATACTTGCAAAGCCTGATTTAGATGTAGAGAAGGAATCAAGCTTATAGTACTTTATAAAAGTATGTACAGAGGACCAAGTAGCAGATTCTAGAATCCAACCCTTTTTTAATAAAGCCATAGATGAAGCCAAGGCCCTGGTAGAATGGGCCTTGACCCTGCCTGGAATAATTTTGTTATGGTGAGCATAAAAAAGGGTAATAACCTTAAAGAAACATTTGTAAATAGTCGGTTTTGACACAGGTTTCCTGTCTTTTTGCCTTTACAAGTAATGAACAACTGAGCTGAAGATTTAGTTCTGTCAAGGCAGTACCTGAGTTGTCTCTGGACATGACATCCAAGGTATGGAGTATCCCTTCTTCCTCATTTTGGGGATCAAGAAAGAAAGGGAGACTGATAGTTTAGCTTAAAGTAAACTTGGATACCACTTTAGGCACAAAGTCCTCAAAGAAACTCTGTCCCTGTGAAAAATGGCATACAGGTGACTCACCATAAGAGCTTGCAACTCCGATACCCTTCTTACAGAGGTCAGAGCAATCAGTAAAACTGTTTTCTATGTTAAAAAGCCCAAGTCAGCCAGGGTAGCTGGTTCACATGGAACAAGTGTTAGCTTTTCTAAAATAAAATTAATATCCCAAGCAGGCCACCTGTTTTCCTGGAGGCCTCTTATGCAAAACCCCTTTCAAAAGCATTTTAACATGATAATGCATTGAAAGAGAAGGACATGCTAAAATGGCTGATAACTGAACCTTGATAGAGGAGCAAGAAAGGCCATAGGATAGTAACTCACACAAATATTGAAAAACCAGAGAACAACTATCCCTGAATGGGTGCTGGTTATGTTGTTGGCACCAACTAGAAAACCTTTTCCATTTGCTATTATATGATTTTCTAGTATCAGGCTTTCTTGCCTCAATAAGTACATGTTACATATAGTCAGTAAACAAGTGTCTAAAGGGAATTAAGACTGTATCATCCAGGTAGTCAATTCAAGTTGATTGGAGTCAGGATGTACTAAACACCCCTGTTCTTGTTTGAGTAGATCCAGTCTATGAGAATACTTGTGGCAGCTGCCTCTGGGCATTTCTGAAAGAAGAGAGAATCATGGCTGCCTGGGCTAGAAGGCAATCATTGCAATAATCTTGGGGGATTCCTTCTGAATTTTCAGACGTAGCCTGGATAGTAGTGGAAAAGGTAAAAAAACATACAGAAATGCTCCTGTCCTAGGAAAAGAAAAGGCATATGTCTTCCAGGCTGTCTTGCATTGAGTCCAGGAGCAGAATCTTGTCAGCTGATTGTTCAGAAAGGAGATAAAGAAGTCTATTTGAGGAACTCCCCAAAGGTGGATCAAATCTTGGAATAACCCTTATTTAGTTTTCATTTGTGAGGGTCTGCCCTTGTCCTGCTCTGCTTGTCTGACACAATTTTACACTGACGGAATGTAGGATGTATGGAGTGAGACTGTGCTGTGAAGCTATATCCGAGTTTGCTGAGGGAGTACAACCTGGTTCCCCTTGCTTGTTGATGTACCACATGACTGTGGTAATGTCTGTAACAACTTGAAGAGGTCCAGTGGACCAAAGATGGTTCAGACAGCTGAATGCTTTGATCAGGGCAAGCATCTTGTTTTTATTTATGTGCTTGCATCTGTACCTGGAGTCCCACAGACCTTGCACTTGTATCTCTCTTGAAACTGCTCCCCAAGCAAAGTCTGAAGCATCTGTTTTGACTGGCTATTTGGAACAGGGAGGGAGGGAGACAGGAAAACCAAAACTTAGCGATCTTTGTTGTCTCCTCCAAGGGATTTCCCTTTTGAAAAACTCCAGCACTGGGATTTGAAAAGACAAGGGGTGTTGGTGCTAAGATAAAAAAGAGTGCAGATACCACTGTATCCTTCACATAAGGAGTCTTGCCAGAAGTATCATGAGAATCATAGAAGCCATGAGACCCAAAATTCTGAGGTATTCCCTCACTGTGACTGAAGTTTGAGTGGAAAACCTGATAAACTGATCTAGATATATGGACCTATGTTTGCCTGTGGAAGAAAACCTCTTTGAACTGTGGTGCCTAGCTGACATCCCAGAAACATAATTGTGAGAAGGCATCAAGAAACACATCTGAATGTTCTCTTGGAATCCCAACTTGTGTGAAAGATCTCTCACCCAAGAGAGAGATTTCTGGTACTTTGAAAAGACTCTGCAAAGATAATCATGCCGTATAATTGTGGATAAATGTATATACTCTGTAGCCTGCTCTGACGGCCCAGCACTGGCCCAATAATCAATGAGCCTCAACCCTCACCACTGGCAACAGTGAAGAATGTGCACACTGGGAGGATGACAAGTACACACACAGTAAGGTGCAATTTCCCTTAAGAGCACACAGAGACCACAGTCAGTCTGGGGCTGTTTTTTCCCCCTTTCTCCAAAACCCCAGTAAGACTCCGCACTGGCACAACTATAGGGTTGAGATCTCAGCTGAGTGGTCAAACCAAGATCTCCAGTACCCTCTCTGTCCAACCAGTGCTTCATGTCCCTGCCCAAATAGCTGACACACTCTTTGAGATTTGATTTATACACGCACACACACGCACACACGCACACACACACACACACACACACACACGCACACACACACACACACACACACACACACACACACACACACACACACACACACACACACACACACACACACACACACACACACACACACACACACTCTCTCCTGGGAAATGCTGGCACAGGTTTACTAGCTATGCACCCTTCTGCCCAGACTATAAGGTAGTTTCCACTGCCACCAGCCACTACTTATCAGCTACTTTAAAGCCCTTAGCAATGGGTGCCCGATCTTGCTGTGTCATGTTACTATTAATCCAAATGGTAGTCTGATCAAGAGCAAGACTCTTTAGCAGTGGCCTGTACAGTGTCACTAAATACATATGAAAGTACTCTATGAGCTTAAATATGTCTCACAAATATCAGCCACAAAGATAGGTTTAAATATATTTAATAATAAAGAATAAAAGAACAAGACAATACTAAGTAAATAATCAGATTACATCAGAGTTCAAAATCACAGGAAATATTTAAAACAACATTGCAGGACATTCTCAAATAAATAAAGAAAACATCTAAGCTATACTTTACTATATTCCTGTCTGAATCTAAAAGAGTTACTATGCCCTAAAAACTTACAGCAAGGCAAGTGCAGATGGTGATGAGTGGATGTTCTTGTTCGGTTCAAGACAAAATACAAAATGCAGTCTTTCTCTGAGACAGTTCTTAAATTAATATCAAATATTACTGCTGGGTTAGCTTGGATGACATCACTTTTTGTCACCTGACTTTAGTTCCCGATCCAAAACAACATTGTAGCATTTGACATCTCCTTTTGAAAAATACATATCTCTCAGATGTGTGTAGATCCTGGAAGTCATAAAACAATAAAATACTTCTACATCTTAAACCGAGTAATTACTTCTCTTTCAAGACAATACAAAAAACATCTAACTCTAGACATTGTGTCTGTTGTTGCACTGAAACTGAGAGGTAACTTTTATACCACAATCGTAAAACAATTTAATTCCAACTTATTTTTTTGAATTTTTGCAAGTTAACCCTTTTATGTTCTAGTTTCTACTGTTAAAGCATATACATATGCGCAGGTATAAAGTTTATATGCATTTCTGTTCTTTACCAGTAGGGTACACTGTGGATACATCTTTGAAGCTCAGTACTGTACAAACCCTGTTCAACACACACTTCTGTACCAGTTGTTTAATATACACACATAACATATAGCTCTCTTACATTTGTAAGACAAGGACGTTGATATAATGTTGATATTCACAAATGACATATGATTATTTACAAAATTTCAGATAGCTGGGCTGGCAGTGTGACATCCCCCCCCCAAAAAAAAAAAACCTCAAGCTAGTTTTTCAAGTGACCCTTGAGAAATGTTGCTTGAGAGGGTTGACTATCTGGGAATACCTCACCCCATTCCCTGTCTTGATAGCCCATCTGCATTGGCATTGCTAGCTTCAATGCAGTGCTGCACTATCATATCATATGCCAGCAACACTAGGCACCACCTTAGTAACTTGGCATGTTGCTTGCTGGCTCAGTGTAGCCATGTTGTGGCATTGTGGTCTGTCACTACAGTAAATTTCCTTCCATACAGATAAAGCTGAAGTTTCTGCATTGCCTACACTATAGCTAGACATTCCTTTTCTACAGCTGCATAGCATTCCTCCCTAAGTTGAAGCCTACAACTGAGATATACCACTGAGTGCTCTTCTCCCTCTGAGGAAACCTGGCTGAGTACAGCCACAACCCCATGGTTTGAAAAATCCACCTGCACAACAAATTCTTTGCTGCAATTTGGACTGGATTAACACAACAGGTCCTCCCCAAGCTTATTTAAGCTTCTGCAATACCTGCTCACATGCTGGGGTCCACACTGCCATATCTGGCTTGTTTTTCCTTGTCAGCTCTGTGAGGGGAGCAGCTATGGTACTATAATTGGGGAAAAACTTTATGTAGTACCCTGCTGTCCCTAAGAATGCCCTCACCTGCTTTTTGGTAACAGGAACAGGCCATGCCTGAATGGCTTCCACTTTGGCAGGTTTTGGCCTGATCTTACCACTCCTTACTCTATGTCCCAGGTAGAAGACCTCTGCAATACCCACCTGACATTTGTTGGGCTTAATGGTCACCCTGCCCTCTGTAGTCTGCCCAGCACCTCCCTTACATGCTGAAGGTGTTCTTGCCAGGAATGGCTGTAGTTGGCAATATTATCTAGGTAAGCAAGGGCAAAATCCCCTGCTTCTGCTAGAATATGATCTACCATCCTCTGGAAAGTTGCTGTGACAGTTTTCATCACAAAGGGCATCTTCGGGAACTCATACAAGCCAAAAGGAGTCACAAAAGATTACCTCTGTCTAGCACTAGGAGTCAAGGGCACCCACCAGTAACCCTTGGTAAGATCAATGGTGGTAAGATACTTAGCCACACCCAACTGTTCTATGGCTTCATCTGTTTTAGGCATGGGGTAAGCATCTGACTCTGTGTGACTATTTAATTTCCTGTAGTCCACACGGAATCTGGTGCTGCCATCCTTCTTTGGTACCAGCACCACTGGGGAGGCCCAGGAACTGCTGGATAACTCCTAGTTCCAACATTTTCTGTATCTCCTCCCTCAGAGTCTGTTTGACAATCTCAGACACCCTATAAGGGGCCTGCTTAATAGGCATTTGGGGTCCTATATCCACATGGTGCTGCACCAGGTGGGTGCTCCCTGGTTTCCCAGTGAACATGTCCCCAAACACCTGTAACACTGCTCAGATTTCTCAAACCCAGGTAGGGGATAGCTGCTGGGACATTTCGACCCTTTCCACTGAGGTGTCAGTCCAAGCCTCACTGAGGAGATCAGTCACCAGATCTACCTCAGCCTCCTTCTGCCATCCACTGCAAAGACTTTGCACAAGGGCCTCCCTGTTATGGTAAAGTTTCATCATGTTAACATGGTACAGTTTTTTCCCCTGCTTCCTGCCTAGCAGTTCTACCATGTACTTCACATCACTGAATTTCCTCACCACCTTGTAGGGCCCCTCCCAAGCTGTCTGCAGCTTGTCATGTTGGACAGGAATGAGAACCATTATCTGCTGCCATACAGCATACTCTCTAGCGCAAGCATTCCTGTCATACCAGACCTTTTGCTACTGTTGGGCTTTTGCCAGTTCTCCTGGACAAAGCCCATAAGTTCTCTGAGCCTTGTCCTGAGGTTTAGGACATATGCCACTACAGACTCCTTGTGGGATTCACACTCACCCTCCCACTCAACTCAAATCAAATCTAGAGGTCTCCTCACCCTTTGCCCATACAGCAATTCAAAGGGTGAAAATCTTTGGATTCCTGGGGAACCTATCTGTAAGCAAACAACAGATGGGGCAAATATTTGTCCCAGTCCCTCTTAACCTGGTCTGCAAATGCCTGTAGCATGGACTTGAGTGTAGAGTTTAACCTTTCAACAAGACCATTAGTTTGGGGATGGTAGGGGTTGGTCTTTAGGTGCTTCACTCCACAGTACTTCCACAGACAAGCCAGCAGGTCTGACATGAAATTGGCAACTCTTTCAGTCAGTATTTCTTTTGGGAAGTCTACCCTGATGAAAATCTCTAACAAAGCATTTGCCAACTTTTCTGCCTCAATGGAGGACAGTGTCACTGCTTCAGGGTATCTGGTAGCATAATCTACTACCACTATGATGTACATTTTTCCTGTGGAACAAGGGGTACTCAGAGGCCCCACAATATCCATAGCTACCCTCTGAAATGGCTCCTCTATTACAGGCAAAGGCATCAAAGGAGCTTTCATTGTGTCTCCTGCCTTGCCTACCTTTTAGCACTGCTCACAGGTCCTGCAGTACCCTGTCACATCTCTGGAAATCCCAGGCCAATAAAAGTTCTGCATAATATGTCTCTTTGAATGTTTTATGCCCATATGACCTGCAAAGGGAATATCATGGGGTATGGCTAGAAGTGCCAGATGTTAGGCTGTGGGCACTACCAACAGCTGTATTCTCTCACCCTCTCACCCTCCCTCAGGGGTCCTCTCTCTATACAGTAACCCTTTGTCCAGTATACATACTCCCTCTTCCCTTGAAAATTGAGTGCCTTACTAATTACCTCTCTCAGGCCTTGCTATGTAGGGTCTGAGAGCTGAACCTGTCTCAACTCTCTTTTTGTAACCTTTCCCAGCTCCCCTTCCACAGAAAGTCTGGTATCCTCTGACAGAGGTGCCTCACTGTCATCCTGGGTACTACTACTCACCTCTGCCCTTGAAGTCACTCTCTCCAAGGGAACATCTGTACCCACAAGCATCTGTGACTCACCTTTAGTCTCACTGCTACAGGGTAGCTACCTTCCTGAAGTAACTACCTCACCAGTCCTGGCTGCAAGTGTGCGGTCTGTCTGGGTCTCCTCCAGGCTACCAGACCCACATGTTGTCTTCAAGCCTGACTGTATGTAACTGCATGCACACAAGATACTGCATTATCAAAATAATTTCCTATTAGGACATCTGCAGAGATATCCTCAAACACACCCACTTGCTGTCTTCCCTTTCCACCCTCCTAGTCAAGGTGAACCTAGCCAAAGGTATTTGGAATGGGGTCCCTCCTGAAGCTCTGACTGGAGTAGACTGCCCAAGCAAGTAGTGCTCCTCTTTGATCATTGCAGGATTCACAATGGTTAGGTCAGAGGATGTGTCTCTCTTAGCAGTGGCATCTTTCCCATCCACTAAGGTAGGATATAACCTTTTGTAGTAGTTTGGTATGGTTGTTGTCTCGAGACAACTTACTGCTAGCATTTTGTCATTCCCACTTACTGGCGCTCTCACCTTTTGCTCCCCATCTTGCCTCTGTGGACATCTATATGCTACATGGCCCCACTGGTTACATTTAAAACATTTAACCCTTGGTCCTGGATGTGTGTCTGGACTAGAGTCTTCTCCTGCTACTGGCAGACTCTGTTGGGGCAGTCTGGGCTGCCCACCATGGGTTCCCTTAGACCCATGAGCAGCACTGGCTGTCCCTTTCCTGTGGAGTGATGCCATGATTGCTACATATAGGTCTCCCTTCTTCCCCAACTCATCTGCAGTATTGGATTGCCTATCAGCTAACCAGATTCTCATGTCCTCAGGAAAAGTGCTAAGGGCTTGTTCCCTCACCAAAATGTCTGCCAACCCTTCAAAAGTGGTGACCTGACATCCACTCACCCACCTATGAAAATAAGTGCTAAGTTCAGCAGCATATTCACACACAATTTCATCTGCCTTACATCTATGCTCACAAAACTTTTTCTATAAGCTTCAGGTGTTAACTTAAAACATTTAAAAGGACAATTCTTCACAGTATTATAATTTAAGCAATTAGTATCAGACAATTTAGAAATGGCAGTTACAGCTTTACCATGGAATAAGGGGATCAGGAACTGTACCCAGAGCCCTTGGTCAACATTATACTGTTTACATACCCTTTCAAACATATGAGTGAAACTATCAAAACTATCTTCTTCTGTAAATTGTGGAAGAAATTTACTGACCTTTGTTGATTCTGGGGTTTGGATACTCCCTTCCCCATTACCTCCATGACTCTAGCTAAGAGTCAGCATCTCCTTTTTATGTTGCCTCTGCCTCTCATTCTCCTCAGCTTCCAGGTGTCACAGTTTCTCATTTTCCTCAGCCTCCAGACATCCCAGTTTCTCATTTTTCTCAGCCTCCAGGCATCTCAGTCTCTCTACTGTTTCTATTTCCAAACACTTGGCCTCTAGCTCAAGTCTCTTTAACTCCAGATGGATTTTTAGGTCCTTTGTGGAAAGGTTGAACTGTGCATTTTCTGAGAGTTGTACATCTCCAAGGCCAGCCTGGTTGTCCTCCTGATTGCTGGTCTGAGATGGAGCTGTGCCCAAAGCTATAATCATTTCTTCCTTAGTCAGGTTGGCAAGCACAAGTCCTTTAACCTGGCACATCTCAGCCAAGTGGCTGCTTGTCAGTTTGCATAGTCCTCTGCTGACATGCTTGCCTGCTCTCCCTGACTAACTAAGCTAACAAAAAAATAAAACAATTGTGATATGAAACTCTGAATTTTCACTGCGTGGTTTTTTGAGAGTACAAGCACCTTCAGTGATCACTGTACACACGCTGCAGGAATTCAATATCCACACCACTACAAGCCAATTAATATGTGATGTGGCTATCTCACCACTGCCAACCAATTAATATGTGACACCTCAGCACTGGCCCAGTAATCAAGGAGCCTCAGTCCTCACCACAGGTAAGAGTGGGGAATGTACACACTGGGAGGATAACACGTGCACACAGTAAAATGCAATTTCCCTTAAGAGCACACAGAGACCACAGTCAGTCTGGGGCTGGTTTCTCCCTCTTTGTCCATTACCCCAATAAGACTTGCCACAGCTATAGGATTGAGATCTCAGCTGAGTGGCCAAACCAAGATCTCCAGTGCCCTCTCTGTCCAACTAGTGCTTTGTGTCCCTACCCAAATAGCTGACACACTCTTTGAGATTTGATTAATATACAAACACACATACACCACACTCTTGGGAAAGGTTGTCACAAGTTTACTAACTATGCCCCCTTCTGCCCAGACTATAAGGTAGTTTCCACTGCCACCAGGCACTACTTATCAGCTACTTTTAAGGCCCTTAACAAAGCATGTCCAATCCTACTGTGTAATGTTACTATTACTCCAAATGGTTGGCTGACCAAGAGCAAGGCTATTTAGGAGTAGCTGTACAGTGTCACCAAATAGATATGCAACTACTCTAAGAGCTTAAATATGTATCACAACTATCATCCACAAAGATAGGTTTAATATATATTTAATAATAAATAATAAAATAAGAAGACAAGGCTCAGTAAGTAATCAGTTACATCAGAGTTCAAAATCACAGGAAATACTTAAAAGAACATTGCAGAACATTCTCAAATAAATAAAGAAAACGTCTAAGCTATACTTTACTATATTCCTATCTGAATATAAAAGAGTTACTATGCCCTAAAAACATATTTACAGCAATGCAAGTGTAGATGGTGATGAGTGGATGTTCTTGTTAGGTCCAAGACAAAATATAAAATGCACAGTCTCTCTCTAGGAGAGTTCTTAAACTAATATCAAATATTACTGTTGGGTTATCTTGGATGACATCACTTTTTGTCACCTGACTTTAGTTCCCAAGCCCGCCCCCCCCCCCCATTGTAGCATTTGACATCTCCTTGTGAAAAATACATATCTCTCAGATGTTTGCAGATCCTGGAAGTCATAAAACAATAAAACACTTCTACATCTTAAACCTAGCAATTATTTATCATTCAAGACAATACAAAACATGTTGCACAATATACATTGTGTCCGCTGTTGCACTGAAACTGACAGCTTTTATAGCACAATCGTAAAACAATTTAATTTCAACTTATTTTCTTGAAGTTTTGCAAGTTAACCCTTTTATGTTCTAATAGACATTTGCACAGGTATATAGTTTATATGCATTTCTGTTCTTTCCCAGTAGGGGACACTGTGGACACATCCTTGAAGCTCAGTACTGTACAAACCCTGTTCAACACACACTTCTGTACCAGTACTTTAATGTACACATACCATAAAGCTCTCTTACATTTGTAATACAAGCATATGAATCATGTGGATATTCTGAAATGGCATATGATTATTTACAAAATTCCAGATAGCTGGGCTGGCAGTGTGATACCTGCAATAAGCTATATCTGAACACATTGTGAACACTCTTGGTGCAGTGGATAGTCTAGGGTATGAAGAAAAGAACTATTAATGTGGTCCAGACATTTAAAACCTTAAGAAACATCTGAAATGTGGATGAATAGGGATGTGATGGTAAGCATCTTTTAAATGTAATGTTAGAAATAAACTTGAATGAGGAAGAAGAGGTAACAGGTGGCAAAGTGACATAGTTTTGAATTTGGGCACTATCACAAACAAGCTTAGGAAAGAAATATCCAGAACTAGTTTCTAAACATTTTCTTTCTTTGTCACTTAAAACATCCTTGAATGAAGCCCCTTCCCTACTGGGAAAGGGGAACAGATTCTGTCATTCCCTCAGATAGCAAGTGATGAAGGACAGGTGGAAACAAACAAGTCTAGCCTGGAAGATGAGAAATTACCCCTGGAAAGGAGGAATTTCCTCCCACTGCCATCTGTAACCTTGATGAAGGATCTTCACAATCCATTTATCTGAAGCTATCTGATGCCAGAAAAAGTAGAGGTTTAGACATTCTGGAAGAAAAAAAGGGGCAGGGGACTCTTAAATAGTCATTTGGATTTACTGGACTGCTCTTGATTTTTGAAGTTTCCAGAATTCTTCTTGGGAACTCCTTCCCATTTCTTCTTAAATATCTATTTATCTGCATTTTGTTGAGATGGTTTATTTTGCTTCTTGCCAAAATTGGATGAGGATTTAGAGAATCCCTTGGAAAAATTGGAAAAGGAGGAGTGAAAA
This sequence comes from Protopterus annectens, assembly GCF_019279795.1. NCBI lineage: Eukaryota > Metazoa > Chordata > Ceratodontiformes > Protopteridae > Protopterus > Protopterus annectens. The sequence goes on from NC_056739.1 coordinate 1,971,602,536, forward strand.
ATCTTAGAGATTCCCTGTATCAGCTTACCCCTTTCATCATACGTTTTGATCACCTCTACAGCAGGGGGCCCAAAAACTAAATCTTGGCCCAAATGAGAATTTAAAATCTCATTTTTAGCATTATTTGGAAGGATCTAAGAGTGCAGCCTTGGAAACCTCCTCAAAACAATACAATTAGCCATAGCCCTGGAAGAAGTATCAACAGAGTCATACACACACTGAATACAATGAGTAGTGACTTGAGCAATAGAAGAGATTCAATTATTTAAAGCATATTTTCCTCACAAGAAGAAACTACAAATAAAACATTCCCATGCATTCACAAATAGTCAGAACAATCCTTAATATATGATCCTGACAACTCAAAATTCTGAAAGTCAAAGTTGTAGAAGCATATACTTTTCCCCATAATATTCTCATCCTTATCAGAAAGAGTAGAATTGGAATTGACTAAGTTTTTTAGCAGCACAGGGATTAACTAAAGTTATAGTTGTTGGATCAGGTTTGGGAAGCATGTATGAAAACTTAAAATATTGAGGAACTTTATATATCATAGCTGCCTTTTTAGAGGCAGCTAACTGACTCTCATGAAAACTGCAGAAGGTAACACACACAAATCCTCCAAAGCTGACAGAACTGGAGGAATGGATGCAGGTTTTGGAAATTCCTTCTGTAACAGCTCATAGTATGTTCTGAGGGACTAACAAACCTCAGTGTTCTCCCAGTGAAAACACTGGCACATTCTAGAATTAGTCTTAGTGAAAGAGAACTCCCCACAGGGAGTGTCAGAAACTGAGCCCTCCTCTGAGTCTAAATCTGAAATCTAAAGCTAAAACCCTGTATCAGTCCCTTCATTCTCATGTTCACATTCAGAACCTTGAATGTCTTCAGGAGAGGAGGTATCCTTTTTTTTTCACCAGAAGTATTAATAGCCTGAATCAAACCCTGAGCCAGACCCTATAAACTACATGCTTAGTTTTATGTTTCTTTTTAACAGGACAAATTGGACCAACAATGATATTAATGTCGGCAGTAGCTTCCCTAGTGATGGACACAACATTCTGACAAGACAGGGAAATATTTCCTGTTTTCTCTCCCAGGAAAAACAAGAGTAACTTTCCCTTGTCCACTGAGTAGACCCCAGCAGTTGCAGAGGACGTGGTAATCCCTGGTCTATAGTGTCTGTAGGTGCAACACTAGAGGGATCCAGGGTAAAGATTAATGGTTTGAGCTACAACTAATGGCCACATTAGAGTCACCTGCCTGTGGCTAAAGCAAATTGCTAGCTTGCTGTGATGGCAAAGGCCATTTGCTTAAATTTTCCTTTTCGTGGTTAGAAGAAGAGCTGACAGTGGGGCTGACAGATTGTTCCATGTTCAAGCAGAAAATGGTGCCTCTTTCCTGGGGAAAACAGGCAGCAAATGCTGATAAAATCTAAAAGACTTTAAAAGTCATTTTTTACAAACAAATACAGTAAAAAGCAGTTCAAAACACTTGACAAGCCCCACAAAGTAAAATAAATACAATTTATTCATAGAAAAAATGATTTTCAGTTATTTTAAACAACCGTTAAACTGACAGGAAAAAGGAGCACTCCTGTTTAAAAGTACATGTACAGTCTTGTGACAGTGCGTTAAAACACAAACTGCTATTTTTATAATAACTTTACAGAAGAGGAAAGTATTAATAATAATAAAAAAATGAATGGACGTTTTACCCCAAAGGATACTTGTCTGCCCCTCAAAGGAACAGCACAAGCCAACATGTGATCCTCAGACACCTCAGAGAGGTGCATTGTTTGGAGGCAGTAAAGCTCTGAAAGGTTTGGCACCCAAACTTGTCTTCAGTTATCTCAGCTCAAGCTGCCAGATAGTTTGCATGGATGGAAGGTGCCCTGAAGCTTTGGAAGCTGGCTGGCTGTTTGCAGCAGTGATTAATATGATGAAAATCAGAATATGGTGACATTTCCCAAATCAGTCAACATGCCACAAAATTGAAGAGGCAAGATGTTTTCTTAACACAACCATGATGTTCTATATCTACTGGAAAAATCATAGTAAAGAATCATTTTACCTTTTCAACTGGTTTCAGGTGGCTTGTTTGAATGTTGAATAATGTCAAATTGTTGTATTCAATAATGATCTGAATTACTGAGGTATAAACCTTAACTGAGTGACTAGACATGAGTTGTAGAAATAGATGGACTACTAAATATACTCTTCACACTTTGGAGGTTACACAGTGGTTAACATTTAAATTATTTTCTACTATTGCCCCTAGATCTTTAATGTGTATTAGTCACATTCTGAAGCATCTTTGTTTCACAGTTAATTTAATTTCCATCTATATTTTGCATGTTTAAGTTGCAAGTATTTTACAAAAAGTGAAGATTATATTGTGGTGTTTGATTTGTTTTTGCATTCACTGTTTGCTCAGATTTTCTGTATAACCACACCCTCAAAAATGAAGTCTCAGTAGGTACTGGACAATGATTTATATACAATCACAAAGTGTCCTGGGTAAAGAAAAACAACTTCTTTAGATCAGCTTCTTACTTATATTGTAGTTTTACTACTGCATCATCATGTGTATTTATTTTCAATGTAAGGTGTTTCACCTATAAGACCTAGTTGACAATTTGTCTTTCTAGGAAGTAAGAAATTCTGCTAATGCATTTATCATGGAGATACAATGCCTTATACATTTAATTAGGTAATGAGTTATTGTTCAGTCTTTCATGATATGGCAGGGATTTTTAGACAAAAAAAATTCAGTGTGTCATCCTTATCAACAAAATAAAACACAAAAACAATGCACGTTTAACATGTAAAAACTGCATAATTTAGTATTGTGCATTGTAAGGAGGTTTTAATCAACATCTAGAAATTATTACACTTGTTTAAGAACATAATCAACACAATTTAATGATGGTCTAATTTTGGCCTCATTTTGTATGAGCTGTCCATTTATTTCATAATTCTAATTAATGTAATTGTTGCAAAATCTTGTGATGCTATAGATTGACCTTAAAGGTGAGGTTGTTACAACCACTCTAAGTATGTAGTTGTTGTAGACCTTCTTAGGACATTTTGATAGGATTTTTAAGTAGTTATGCTACCCTGATTGCAGTTATCAGCATATTTGGTTACTTAGAGCTCATTTCCGACTTTTATATCTGAGAGTAGGAGTTCAAAACTAAGTAGCCCCTGTACATAGCCCAATAGGACTCCTCAACCCCATCATTCAATACAGAAATGACTCAACTCTTGCCTGTACTGCACCCTCTCTAAATCAACTTGTATCCATAACATAATAGTCCTTCTCAGCAGCTGAATCTTGGTTATCTGAATCTCAGCTGATTCGTAAGCCCTCCAAGACAAAACTGATGTTCTTTCATCCCAGCAACTCAAGTGATCTACCTTCTTCATTCCAAATTAATTTCTCCAACAACACCATTATATCAGCTGTCACCCAAACTAAATTGTTAGGTGTTCTAATCTACAATAGTCTAAAATTTGATTTACACATATCACAATCTATCAGGAAGACACATATTAGACTAGGTTCACTGTATAGAATCAAGCCCTTCCTTACTGTTAACTCAAGACAGGATATAGCCTGGACACTTCTACTTTCCACCCTACTATATGACTCTCCTATCTTCACAAACGTAAGTAAAACTGACTTATCCAAGTGAATCTTACTATAATAAGATTGCAAAGTTCACTACTAACTCACCACATAGGTCTCATCACTGTTTTACCTTACACCAGCTAAACTGGCTGGAACCACCTCACCACTTAACTTATACTTAACTCACCACTGCTCATGGAATAGTACATCAACCTGATCAAACTCCCACCCTTCAGCAAATGTTCCAGCCTTATTCTAACACTCATCCTCCCTGATCCTCCAACAAATCTTTATTATAAGTTTCCAAATCCAACAATAAAGCTGGTGATTCTCTTTAATCTAACTACATCTCTAAAATATGGAATACCACCCATCAGGCTATTTTAACCACAGTTAATCCAACTCACTATAAAAAAAACTCCTAAAAGATTTCCTCAGTAAGAATTGGCTTTGCTCATGTACCAATTCAGGTTAAATCCAGTCCTTACTTACCAACTCTCAAATTCTAAACTTCATCACTACTATCCCTGTCTTCTGTACTTTCTACCTCTTCACCTTTCCCTTCCATCTCATTCCTTCTGACTACCCATGCTAACTCCCATTCTCTTATTGCCCTGCTTTCTCTATCTCCTATTTTTAGTATAATTTCCATTATGGATATGTTCTATATGCAAAATTAATCAATCTAATCTCTCTTACTCATTGTGAATTTACTATTTGCATATTGCTTGACATTCATTGATGTTGTTAGATTGCTAACTGATGTTCTCTTAATATTGTTTATTTCTTTTAAGTTTGTTAAAATGTTGTTTAAATTCTGTTTTTGTTTTTGCTGTGGAGTTTTTCTTCCCAGGCCACCACTGAAAATGGGTTTCCACCCAGTTTGACTATCCTGGTAAAGAAAAGTAAATAAATAAAAACAAATAAATGAATAATACTGACCATTCCCACCTGGATAAATCAGTAAGTCACCTCCCTGATCTGTTGTGTTCTGTTAATTAACCAGTGTTTTTACCCATTGAATTATGTATGGATTGTCTTCTAATACTTAGGTGTTATTCTGTTAAAGGTAAGGATATGCAGCACTGTTGGTCCTGCACCAAGTACTGTTTTCACCTCTTCATAAAATGCCACAAAATTCAAGAGGCAAGATTTCCTCTGAACA
>NC_056739.1:1971612333-1971679833 GCF_019279795.1 Protopterus annectens
AGAGTTGTTGGACATGCTCCACTTAAAGAAATCCCAATCCCTCCGAGCTACATGCTCTAGAGACCTAAACCTTGTCACCACAATAAACAGAACATGCTGGAGGGATAGATTCCTGTCTCAGAGACTTCCCATACTCTGGAACAAACTACTTATCTATATCAAACAAAGCTCCTCATTAGCACTCTTCAAGAAAAATCTTGATGATTGGATGGGAGACAGGAAATTCACCCTGGGGATCACTTCTGTGGCTCTGCTTGACAGGGGCACAGGAAAATAATTTTCTTGGTTGGCAAAAGCCAGGGTACCGTTTGGCTAGGCTTATATAGGCCCTAGGGCCAATAGCCTAGTACCTACCTATGAACCTATGATACAGGCTTGGATCATCTGTGAAATATTTCTGTACAAATCTTATAATTTCTTAATGACTTACCAGTTTTTCTGATTTCCACCTAAAGTGTAAAACTGTCTTTTTTATGTGTAAAGTTAGTTTTAATTCCCTTTCTTGAGTTAGGTTATTTACTTTATGGTACAGTAGTGATAGAAATTTCTTTTTAACCTGAAGCTTGATCTTGTCTTGAAAACTTTCAAGTTAATAGGTATTTCTGACTCTTTATATTTCTTTACATATTTGTCTAATAAAATATAAAAGTTGCTCAGACTCTGATTACTGAATATTTTTTCTGAAATATACTGAAATCCGTGTTTATTCACAATAAAGTTAGATTAAGTGATTTCTGCTACAAAACATACTTTTTTTCCATATGAGTTTTCCAGAGTAATCAGAAATCAGCTAATTAGAAGTTGAGTTTTATTAGAAAAGTATTAATATTTCTATGATACTATATATTTATTTACTAATGTTTATTTTTTTTAATGGAAAACTAGAATTTGTTAGATTAATTAATGTAGACACTCCTCAAAGTTAACAGTTGTAGACTCCTGTAGGTGTTTTAATAATTTTCAGTTAGTGTCTTTATTTTTATTTCAGCCCTCATTTACTTTTAACTATATCTTGTAGGAACTAATCATTTGAATCCATATGCACTGTAGTGCTATAGTAAAGTATGGCAGGTATGACAATGAATTTGTTAATGAGGAATCTAAAAAGAGATTTGAACTGGTTTTACTAAAAGTTGAATGAACTGCATTAGATACTCAAATTGGCTTTTTAAAAAGAAACAGAATATTCTGCTAGGTCAGTGTTAGGTCAATGTTTTTTGTAACATCAGGAAAGGCATTAATTACATTAATTACTTTATTATGGTATGTCATTCATGTCCTAATGGTTATGTAGAAATAACTACTTCTCTTCAGTACCCCAAAAAGTCAGAGGACGGAAACGTATAACTTTGTCAGTCTCTTATTGAACTGCATGCTAATTCTTTTTATGTAGCCATATATTTTTATTATCACAGATCTGAATATCAGCAATCACTGCAATAACAACCATCTATTCAGTATGTATTGCATATATTCTTGAATTTAAATAATGTTATTATTTCAGGAAACTTGTTTTTTATTAATGTTTTCCAGCTTGTTCTTTTATTGTTAACTAATGGATTTCAAGAATTTTAATCTTGCTGAATTGTTTTTAGTAACGGTTTTATTAACTCTGTTAGAGTTTCTTTTGACTTCATGCTGTTCTTTTTAATTATTTATTTTATTATTTAATTTGCAGGATATATTACAACATTGTGATAAAATGTGATAACTAATATGTGACACTTTCATGAGATTTTTCAGTGTTCTCAATAAACACTGCGAAGAGATGGCTTTGTGCTCCTTCCATCTGAAAGGCTTCATTTGACAGAATTATTTCTTGTGTATCATTGTTGTTGTAGTTACAATTAGTCTAGGTATTCATGGTACTGTGATATGTTTCTTAATTAAGTAAAGGAGAAGGGTTAGAGAAATAGCAAGAATATAAGAATGTAATGGTTAGACATCAGTAAATGACAAGGTAAAATAAATCATCTTTAGTTCTTCTGGTGCTGTGCGTTCATTCACAGTGGACATGAAAAAATATGCACTCAGTATCAAGACTACACAAAGAGTTCCATATCTGTGATGTAGTGAGATAACACTCTAAGATCCATATGATCCATGCTGGAGATGAAGCTGGGCCACTGGACAAGCCAGTTGGAGGAGTATAGGTATGAACAGCCCATGACAGCTAATCTATCTTGGCAGGGAGGGAGTTATACTTCTGTTTGGCTGATTACAACCAGTAAATGATGATTGCAGGGCACTGAAATGGCCAAACCAGGGAGATGAACTTGGCACTCCCAGGATGGTGATGTTAGCCTTCGTTGCATGTGAGTGAACGCACACACATGCATGGATAAAGCCTAGGATACTGTGTGGTGAGGCAGGAGCACACATCAGTTATCAGGGGCATAGTTAGAGCCTCATCACCTATGCTTTCATTGGTGAGATGCTGGCAATGGCATAAACAACCTCCATGACTACCTGTGAGACTGCTATTCTGGTCATCTCTCACCTCCTGTGATGGGTACTGATGGGTAGTCCTAGTATGGAGAAACAAATGGGATGAAGATTGATGAGGTAGTATAAATTGTCATGAGGCGGGAAAGAAAAAAACTTTCAGGAAAAAAGGCTATTATACAGACAAGTGAAGCACTCAAGCAGTTATGCCTTACTACTCTGAATATCAGGCCAAATTAATACAATCATGTGCATTATAGTCATGGCTTCTATAGACTTATAGCTCACATAAGAGAATACAGATAATATGTCAGATTTCCACTATATTTGTATCTAGGTTTTGCATCTGCACAACTATATTTCTGGCTGTGACACAGAGATCATAGAAGTCTGCACTGATATGAGTATTTTTACTTATCCGTTTTATTAATTTCTTGAATTGTTTGGGGGGGTCACTAGCACAACTATCACAACTGAAGGGTGACACAGGAGCATTACTCTAGCTAAGTGACCTGTTCAGAGTCACACACAGTGTGGAACTGGAGACAGAGAAGTCTGAAATCTAGGACTGCAGAAAGTATCTCATTTAGCAGTTTGTATTCAGTCTTCTATGATAAACTGCCAGACTGCTGTACTCTAGCCATAGATTATAACATTTCTGTCTCTTTATATGCTAACTTGTGCTAAAATCTTGCTGACAACACTGATTTTTGATACAGTCAGGCCGCACAATACCTTGCTTGGTGTTTCTTTCATAGTCACTATGTGACTGCAGCAGGGATTTATGCAAATGACTTTAAAGGTTCTAATCATTTCTTGATTTACCACAAGGCAAAACTTGAATCAAATACCTGTATCCCATATAATTTGGCCATTTTGTTAGGATTGTTATTGCAAAAATCATGTCCTGCATATATGTTCATACTAGGCTACCGACCACTAAGGCCCTTAAAAGCCTTGCAGTGCAACCCAAATATGATATACAAATTTGATTTATATTTGATTTATAGCGGGTGATTTACTGACTGTCTCTGCCCATCTGAGACATAGGAGACAGACTAGGGGTGAATTTCCGATTATCATCTGTATGATACTGAATAAAGAGACAGGGCTTTGAGGCGATCATTGCAGGACACTGTGCTTACTCCCTGTATTCTTTTTGTAAGGAACCTTTGTGGATGTTACAGTTGCTCCATGTGGCTGGTCATGTACATACCAAAAGGGGCATTATACTCTATGATAAGTCTGATGAGGGGCAAGTACAGTGGTATGATGACCTCTTTGGACCTTGCTTATAAGATGAGCAACATAGAAGGATTTTCTTACTATCTTGGACAAATGTTGGTCAAAGGCTAGGTCACTTCTATATGAGTTCCCAGATCCCTGACTAGTGAATCGAGGGTGTTTTATTGATTATGTAGTAACCCAGGGTGGCAGACTTCACAAAAGGTAATATAATGCATTTCTTGGTATTGAGTTTTAAACCATTTCTTTGGTACCAGACATTTGTTTGCATTGGACATTCATGAAGGGTGTTCTTGTCTTGGGGTGATTCAATGACTGCTCCTAGTTTGCAATCATCTGCAGACTTGGTTAGCCAGAGGCCTTTGACATCATCTTTGACATCTGAAAAGTAGATGCCAAACAGGAGTAGGCCTAGCACAGAGCCCTGGGGGACTCCACTGATGACCGGCCTCTTTGTGGAGGTGGCCTCACTGATTCTAACCTCCTGGGTCCTATGAGCTAGATAGCTATCCAGCATGTTATAAAGGGATTTATACCTAGTTCTGTAAGTTTGTTGACAGTACCCGAGTGGGGTATTGTATCAAATGCCTTAGTCAGATCTAGGTAGGCAGTATACAGAGTTTTCTTCTTATCCTTTGCCTTACTGACTATTTCTAAGAAGTCCACCAGATACAGTAAGCATGACCTTCCTTTGACAACACCAAACTGAGATGGATCCAGTGTCTGGAGGTCTCCTATGTCCTTGTTGATAATTTCCATGATAATTCTTTCCATGGTTTTGCAATTAAGACTAGTCAGACTAATGGATCTGTAGTTTCCAGGATCTGTTAATATAATTATGGCCTTACAAGATAGCCTTAGCTGCTCAGAAAAATCACAGTTAGATGTCAATCCATTAATGAATTACAAGGTACATAAGTTATCAAATACCAGTTTTTATGATGTATAACCAATTAAAATCATTGAAAATTGCTGACTGTTACAGTTGCTCTTACTTCTTTTATTACGTGTTCAGTACCTGGCATTCAGATTGTAGATAATTAGGGTGTTAAGAGATAAAACAAGAAAGTTTTATATTACATTTCTGCATATGTATTCTCCTTGCATATATCACTCTTCATTGCATTTCCTTGGTACATTTTTGGTGTTGATTGACAGGAGTATGACCTACTAGCATTCAAGAAGCTTATGTTGATATTTTCTACTTCTAATAAATGTGTCAACTTTATTTTTCAACATGGAAGATAATGCATAAAATATTTCTCAGTTTTCCTGCTATTGATATTTATTTTTAGGATTACGTTCTTCAGTCTGGTGTTAACTCCCCAACATTTTTCTCTGGGCATAGAGATTCAAATAAAAGTGGATAAGACACTGCATGGCAGTTCAGGCAGAGGTTACCTCCAACTAACATATAAGGACATTTCCAGAATTTTTAAGTTGTTTTAGGTGGTTTGCATGAGTGCTATAGACTGCTTAGCTGTATTCATCTCTAGTCTGCATAAACAGGGTACAGAGGTATGGTAGTCTCTCTGGAGTGACTAGACATGCCTTTTAGAATTAGATGGGCTCTAGAATATGCTTTACTGACTTTGCAGACATGCACTGCTCACATTTAAACTGCTGACTTCCATTGTACCTCAACATTTAATGATGATGTCTTTTTATGATTTGACCATTTATGATTTTAAACACAGTTTATGTCTTTTCACCAAGTTATATAATCCTACATTCACTGAAATTAAAGGCAACTTATTTGTGCTGTACCAGGTCTGCATCTTACAGACCATCACAGAAAAACTGATTTATTTTATTGAAGTAATTACATTACCCAGTTTGTAGTCATCAGAATATCTGGTAGTCCATAGCCCACTTCCCACTGTTATACAGGAGAATTCAATATTGGATTTGTTAATGTGCTTAAAAGGTTAGCGCAGTTCAATAAAAGCCAATGGAAAACAAATTGTCATAAAACACAAATAATTTGGGCTAATGAGATAGCCAAAAACTGAAAATAAATATGACTTATGTGAGAGTAAATAAATATACTGTCAAAAAATAAATAAAATGCACACTGAAAAATTGGGTATTGAACTGCTCTTATATTACCAGAACATGACTGCATCAGCAACTGTTTGATGCAGGACTCCATCTTGATGAGCCTAGGAGAACAAGGAATTCTTGTTCTTCTTGCACAAGGATTTTAAGGAGTGACAGAGGTCTGGTATGACCTGTAACTAGTTTCTGTCCAAGGCCACAGGCATCCATTGATCTGGTGAGCAATAATCACTAGTATAATAATCTGAATCAGTCTCACCCTCAATAGCCAGCACCAGCCATAGGAGACAAAGGTTTAGGAGCAACAACAAGAGATGTAATATAATTTTTTTTTATGTAGTCATTGTTGTACATCTTTGTTTAGCAATACTTGTTTTTCATTACAGCTTCTAAACATTATTGCCTGGACATGGCTGCCACAGAATGCAGGCACATCTGCCAGGGCAGCAGGATGAGTCTGTTTCTGACATCATTCCACATCTGAAATAGTGTCAATTTAATAAGGCATTTGCATTCTTCCCATTGTGTCTCCAATATGCATGTCCAGTAGAGGAAAAAAAGAAGTCGATCCATAATAACTAATGACACCTCCTGGTGTGGATAACATATTGATGGTATTCTCTGAGTTCCCCACCCCACTTGCATTCTGTTCCTTGGTACACATGCTTCCATTTCACATGTAACCCCTTCCCCATTCAACTCGTGTGTCATTAGCTGTGTCAAAATGTCCAGTGGAAGGATGTAAAGACTTCTGCCCTTAAAGCAGAAAGGCACTGTCACATCTGGTGTCAAAGTGACAGCTGTAGCATTTTTTGGGTACTGAGGTGAACTCACATCTGGATGCACACTTTGGTCATCTAGAGCCCTTTTGGGAGTGAGTGTCAGATCCACTTAAGTTATAGGTCTTGGTAGTTAAGACTCCACAAGAGACAGCCCATGACATTGACCAACTAGGACCATTTAACCTGGATATGTTGCCTTTTGGGTAATCCTGGCAGCCCACAATGTTACCATGACATTCTATGTCTTTTCTGGTTTTATCTCATCTTTCTGTGTCATTATTCATACTTTGTTCATTGTCCAACTCTCCCCATAAATATTTGTCTGCTTATTATATATCTCTAGAAGAATAGACGAACCTCGTAGTGACAACAATGTAACAGTACAAACAATTTTACTACGAGAATGCCATGAACTGGTGAGGCTCAAGTAGATAACACGTTATAAAAAATGATGATTTATTAAACTGTTGAATAATTGAGTTAAGCGCTTTCATCTAAAAATCATAGACTTCATCAGAACACAACATAAAATAACCAGATGGTTTAAATATCCTACACAACCAATCAATTCAGCACAATTAATGATCTAATACAGATACACTGATGTCATATCCTGTATACAAGAAAAATATATACTTGAATAATAAGATTTAAAAATAAATATATTCTAAACTATATTGTGAAAAATTAAATACATTCAACATAAAAGAATTAATGAATTTAACATTTTTAAAAAACTGGAATTCCCTTATATCCACGCTTGTAATACCGGCTTGATGGAAATATATTCATTAATGCTGGGTGGTGTGATGGCATTTAAAAGAATTTGCCATCTCACCTCTTTTTCACCTAACAAAGCATTCAAATTTCCCCCTCTGCTGGACTGACTCAGAACTTCCAGAATTGCGAACTTAAAAGTGCAACAATCCATACTATCTCTAAAGTGTCTGAAAAGTGCATTATTTACATCTTCTTTCCTGATCGCATACAAATAGTTGTATATTCTGTCTTTGAGGGGCCTCCCAGTTTTACCCACGTAAAAACTGGGGCACCTAGTGCACTTAGCAAAATAAATAACATTTTGTGTTTGACAATTCCCTTTCTTGAAACAAATGTTAGTCTTGTTTTTATTCCTCACCAACAGGGACCCATCTTCCAAAACAGCTGAACAATAATTACAATGTCCACACTTTTTTGTACCTCCCTTATCATAATGTGTAAATGTTTTGATACCCTGAAATTTCTTTTTCAAATTACATCCTATTCTGTGCACAAATTTTGGCTCATCACCCACTATTGAAAAAATACCTTCATAGCACTTGAGTATGTTCCAATTCTCTCTTATAATCTTATTAACATGCCCTGTATGATCATTGAATTGTAATACACAGGCTCTACTATATTCATTCGTCTTATTCCCAGTTGTCTCTGTCTCAAAAGGGGTACTATTCCTAACATACACTCCTAACAAGGGCTTAAATTTCTTTCCCCACTCCCTACTAACATATGTGATGGCATCTTCCACTACAAAAGATGGATAACCCCTTTCCTTGAACATAATACCTCTAAATTCAAGTTCCTGTAGCATGTCATGATGGTCTGATGTCATACGGGCCACTCGTATGCATTGCCCTTTCACAATGTTTTTCTTCTGCCTAAGGGAATGGCAACTACTGTACTCCAAATAGGAGTTACTAAACATTTCTTTCCTGAAAAGGTGGCACTTGAATCCAGTGGTGGTAAGGGAAATGTATGTATCCAAGTAAGAGATGCCTTCCTTACTAATGTGGTATGTAAATTTCAAAAAGGAACTGTATTTGTTGATGTACTCTATAAATATCTCAATGTCACTAATAGTGCCATCCCACAAAATGAATACATCATCCAGGTATCTAACATAACATTTAATATGTTTGTTGTACCTGTTGTTAAGAATAACCTCATTTTCCTGATCCAACAACACAAGATTTGCATACAGTGGAGCACTGACAGCCCCCATAGCTACTCCCTTGCTTTGCATGTAGTATTCCCCCTCCAAAAAATAAAATTGTAGTCTAATACATTACTCATGAATTCACTTATAAGAGTGATCTTATCCCAATCCAGGCCACTATATCTCCTGATACTACTGAAAAAACCTCTACATCCCTTCATCCCTAGGGATGCAGGAGAATAAGTCGACCACATCAATGGTGACCAAAATTAAATCTTGTTTCCACAAAGTGGGGGTCAATCTACCTAGGAAGTCCCAAGAATCCTTAACTATATGCTCCACTTTCCCATAAATGGATTTCAACCAATAGTCTACCACCTTGCCAAAAGGGAACGTTTTTGACTTACTTCCCGAAATAATTGGTCTAAATGGGGGGGTGGAACATATTCTTATGGATCTTGGGAATTCCTACCATAGTGGCTAAAGTGGGATGTTCAACTCTAAGAAATTTATACAGGTCACCAACAATTCTGTCTTCTATCAAATATTCCTCCAATAAAGCATCTATTCACTGGTAGGCTATATTTACTTCATTAATAGAAGATATCTCATATTTGTCTGTATCCTGTATTATTAACTGCATCTCATTCAAATAATCATTAGTCTCAAATAGTACTACTCCTCCCCGTTATCTGGCTGCATTATTCTGTTATTCTGATGTTATTATTACTACACAAAGTACACATGGTGTCATATTCTTCCTTTGTGAGGTTGTAGTGTATTTTCCGATGTTTTCTGTTGTCCAAATATCAGTATAGTTGATCCACTACAACCTTATCAAAACTAGCCAGCATGGGATTTGGGGGGGGGGGGTAAAAGTGCTTCTTTTATGAAGGGAAGTTTTGAATTGTCACTCTTCAACCCCTTTAAAATGCACAGACAGATTTAACTTCCGTAAAAAAAGTTTGAATTCAATAATATTGTCAACAATATTGAAACTGGTGTTAGGTACAAATTTAACAACCTTCTTGAATAGTGCAAAATGATGATTTGTTAATTGTAATGGGGTATAATTGTAGATGTAGAAATTCCCCTTACCAAACTTAACTTCATTGTATTTAATTATACCATCATTATTAGATGTAGTTACTAACTCCCTCTGTTCCCCCTGTATCTGGGTGGTAGATTTCTCCATTTGTTGCCCCCCCAATATGTTTCTTTCCCTAAAAAAGACTGAAATTCTTCTTGCTGATATTTCAGCTCCATAACTTGTATCAAAACATTTACACATTATGATAAGGGAGGTACAAAAAAGTGTGGACATTGTAATTATTGTTCAGCTATTTTGGAAGATGTGTCCCTGGTGGTGGGGAATAAAAACAAGACCAAAATTTGTTTCAAGAAAGGGAATTGTCAAACACAAAATGTTATTTATTTTGCTAAGTGCACTAGGTGCCCCAGTTTTTATGTGGGTAAAACTGGGAGGCACCTCAAAGACAGAATATATGACCATTTGTATGCGATCTGGAAAGAAGATGTAAATAATGCACTTTTCAGACACATTAGAGATAGTATGGATTGTTGCACTTTTAAGTTCACAATTCTGGAAGTTCTGAGTCAGTCCAGCAGAGAGGGAAATTTGAATGCTTTGTTAGGTGAAAAAGAGGTGAGATGGCAAATTCTTTTAAATGCCATCACACCACCTGGCATTAATGAATATATCTCCATCAAGCCGGTACTACAAGCGAGGATATAAAGGAATTCCAGTTTTTAAAAATGTTGAATTCATTAATTCTTTTATGTTGAATGTATTTAATTTTTCACAATATAGTTTAGAATATATTTATTTTTAAATCTTATTATTCAAGTAGATATTTTTCTTGTATACAGGATATGACATCAGTGTATCTATATTGGATCATTAATTGTGCTGAATTGATTGGTTGTGTAGGATATTTAAACCATCTGGTTATTTTATGTTGTGTTCTGATGAAGTCTATGATTTTTAAATGAAAGCGCTTAACTCAATTATTCAACAGTTTAATAAATCATCATTTTTTATAACGTGTTATCTACTTGAGCCTCACCAGTTCATGGCATTCTCGTAGTAAAATTTTTGTACTGTTATATTATATATCTCTGTTCATCCTTCTGTCATCCCTCTGTTCTCTCACTCCTACTTCCTGTGCATTACAGATTCAAGCCAACATATTTCCACACCATTGCACCAAAGCCCCTGACAGACACATTCATTCATGATTCATGCTTTGACTATTCCTTCATTTGTTATTGCCCATGGCACATGCATTACATTTGAAGACCATCCCAAGTACTATACATGTTCACCATATTGATCACTGCAGCAGTAACCTTGGTTAGATGGGTTATAGCCTGCCAATGATATAACAGCCAAGCAGCTTCCAAAGCTTCAGGGCACCTTCCATGTACCCAAACTTTTTGGCAGCTTGAGGTGAACTGACTAAAAGACAGGTTTGGGCATCAAGCTCTTCAGAACTTTACTGAGAGAAGAGTATGCTCCTCTCAGCCTTATCAGGATTGATGGTCAGCTTGTACTTTTCCTTTGCTGTGCAGATAAGTTCCCTTTCGGAAAAAACCTTCCATTTTAAAATTATTGCTTGTGTTTATCACTTTCCCCTTCAGAAAGGTTATTTTAAGGCTAGGAGTTTTGTGTTTTAATGGACTGTCATGAGACTATTCTACTTTTAAAAGGGAGTGCTCCTTTTTTGTCAGTTTAAAAGTTGTTAAAATTAGCTGAAACCATTTTCTGTGGAGAAACTGTATTTAATTTACTTTTTGGGGTTGGTAAAGTGTTTGAAAGTGCTTTTACCTTGTTTTTATGTGAAAAAGTGATTTTCAAAGAATTTTAGTATTTACCAGCATTTGCTGTTTGTCTTCCCTGGGAAAGAGGCACCATCTTTGGCTTAACAATAGAACAAACTACTAGTCCCACAGTTGGTCCTCCTTCCAGCCACAAAAAGAAAAAGTTAAGGAAACAGCCTTTGCTACCTCAGCAGGCTAGTGATTTGCCTCAGCTGCAGATGGATGACTCTGCTGTGGCCATTTGTTGTACTTCGGACCACAAATATTTTACACCAGATCCCTCTAGTGTAGTACCCACAGCCACAATGGACCAGGGCTTAGCCATAGCTTTTGGGGCTGTTGTGATCCCCACTGGGGGCAAGAGAGGGCCATTTTTGTCTTTCCTGGCAGAGGGGAACAGAGAAGGCTTCCTTGTTGTGATAGAATGCTGTGCCCATCCCTGGGGAAGCTGATGTTGCCATTAATAACACTACTGCCCCATTTTTCCTGTAAAAAAAAATTGAAAAACTATTCCTCCTCAAATTTCCTTAGAAAGGAGTAGTTTGCTGGTTCTGACTCGGGGTTTAATTCAGACTGTTTATCTTTCTTGTAAAGCAGTTTCTGGTAAAAGGGTAAAGAAAGAAGGCTACCTCTTTTCCTGAAGAGATTCAAGCTTCTGAATCCAGACAGGAAGAAGGGACAGATACAGAGTTCTCTCATCAGATTTCTGATTCAGACTCAGAGGAGACCTCAATTTCTGATTTTCCCCATGGGGTTTTTGTTTCTCTGAGACTATTACTGGAATGTACCAGTGTTTTTCAGTGGGAGAACACTGAGGTTTCTCACTCCCTCAGAAAATACTGAGTTGTTACAGAAGGAATTTCCAAAAGCTTCATCAATTCTTACAGTTCTGTCTGCTTAGCAGTATGTGTGTTTTACTGCCTGCAATTTTCCTGATAGACAGTCAGCTGCCCCTAGGTAGGCAGATAGTATGTATGAAGTTTATCAGTCCTTAGGTTTTTATACACTCTTCCCAAACATGACCCCACAGCTATAGATTTAGTTAATCTTACTACTGCTAAACACTTAGTTCCAATCCTATTCTTTTGATTTAATTTTGCCAACTTATTTGGATTTCTAATACCATCACAGGGATGGACCCCATTCTTAAGTTATGGTATAATTAAAGTTTATGAAATTTGATGCTTGCCAAAAGGTCTTTGCAACACCTGCAATGTACCCAGAAGTGATTCCTTCTGCAATTCCTATGGAGTTACATGTATCGGTAGCATATCTAAATACGACTGCAAATTCTTTTTTTATGATACCGGTTACTCTTACTACTACTTAAACTGTCTGGGTGTTCTTCCACATTGCCCTCATTTCTGCCTGCAAATCCTGATATTTTATGACTTTGTCTCTCTCTGTACTTAAGACACTGTAATCACTAAGTGCAGCAATTTCAATGATTAGTCTTACTTTTTTCTTTTTCTCATGGACTCCTATATCTGGTTTTCTCACATCTATATTTTAACTGATGGTAATGGGTGATCCCATTTGATGTACACTTCATCATTCTCTTTAATGCTTTGTGGTTCATGTTTCTGGTGCTTCTCAGCTACTTCAATATTGTAATGTTTTCACAATTCTCAGTGCAACTGTCTTGCCATATCATTGTGCCTTTCAAGGTACAGGCCCTGCCATCAATGTATCATACCCTGCAAGAATGTGTGACTGTTTCCAATTCTTTTTTACAGATTCTACATTTGTCTGTTTCTCAGACTTTTTCAATGGAATTTGTAAACCAAAGTGTATGTAGTCAGCTGTCCTGGGCTACCATTATTAATCTTTCATCTTTTGTTTGTATCTCCCCTCTCCTTAACCACTCCCGTGTCAAATCCTGATCATCATGTGGTTGTTCTAGAACACCTCTATACATGTCGCTATATTTATGGCTTTTCCATATTTCTTTTCTTCTCACCTGATCCTTCTCCTTATATTCTTTCTTTTGTTTTTTTTGGCACATTGTATAAAACAACAGTTCAAAATAACACCACACAAAACAAAATGCGAGCCATGCAAGAAATTCAGAGCTGATCTCTCTTTATATAAGCATCTGGTACCTCGACATTTTGCTTCAAGGATAAATTACAATCTCATACAGCTCTGTTTATACAACAATGCCCCCTACTGATTGGTCACATCAAGTATTTTCAAATACATCATTCTTTACAAACATATAGATATTACAAAGTTTACATATCTACCTTGTAACATTCACATGCTAAAACTTTTTTGTGCATATACAAAACCTTTCAAAATCCAACTTGTACTTACTTAATGGCATATTCATATGTTATATTATAAAATTCCTCCACTGTGCATTTACAAACCTATGGATTATACATTCAAATTTACCTCAAGGTTAAGACCCCTTGGAGACAGTGTGCCAGAATTGATAAGCATCCTACCTTTTAATTTGAGCAACTTCATAATGAAGTCACCCCCCTCATATTATAAGACTGAACCAACACACAAAAGAACAGACTTTCATCCAACCCACCATGAACCAAGTGAAAATGCTCAGCAACAGCACTGTTAATATTCACCTTTCTGATATCTTGATCAAAAGGAATAACAGGTTACTGATAACTGTGATACATTTTTCTTGTTTTCCTGTCCAACTGTTTCAATACTTTTTGGGACCAGTCAATCACAACAAAACTGTACAAGAAGAGCAAATTGGTTTATAGCTTTGACTTTATTCCTAGGTATCAAGTTTGCTTTAAATATTTGTTTTAGTCTTCCAATGTATTCCTTGCTGAGTTTTATTCACATTTGTTCATGTCTTATCGCTGAACCTTCATCAGTTCCCACATATTTATACACTCCCTCCTGCTCAAGTTCTTTTATATCACCTTCCTGTTGCAGATTAACATTTTCTTAGTTCTGTGATGTTCCTGCTTTAAATGTTGCTTTTGCAAGTTTATTAAGACCAAATGACATTGTTATATCATAAGAGAAAGTTTTAACCACTTGCAGTCGAGCTTTCACCTCCTCATCTAGCAAACTATACAATTTTAAGTCATATACAAAAATAGATGAGACGTCTTTAAGCAAATTTGTTTTCTAGGAACCAATTTTTTACCATGATCTAACCTGTTAAGTAAACAGCTTAATGGGTTATGGGACAAGACAAAACTACAGTAGTGACAAAGAATCATCAGGGAATATCCCCCTTTGAATTTTTATCCCTGGGAAATAATTTGCCCTTTGTCATGGATTAACTGGAAAGTAGTTTGCTACTGTTTCATGGTCAGTGTAATGTAATTGATCAGTGTAAAATGTATCTTATACATCTGTGAGCACTCCTTTATTCATGAATGTGAGATGCTATCAAATGCATTTGTTTGTAATCTGTCCATGCCACACTTAGAATCCTCTCCTTTTTACAATTCTGTATTATGGTTTTACTTAGCAACAAATGATAACTTTATTCCATATGGCTTTATTTTATTATCCTTTTGCTCTAATGCCATGATTGAATTCTTTTCTAAATTATTAAACTCTATCTGCATCATTTCCAGCATATGGTTTGTACATCATCAGAAGTCAAGTTATTTCTCTACAGTCTTAAGGATGGGTTACAGGTTCACACTTAAGGAGGAGTATCATTTTTCTTGTTGTTAACCAGATTGGTGTCTGTTTGGGATCCATATATAAGTAATTCTTACTCACTTCTAAATCTTTGTGTAAGGAAGTTAACAGAGCAATAATAGAAAAGAAGGAAAGAAATAAAATGCCATCATGGAATCATCAAACAGAGAAAACCATAAAGCAATTAAGACAAGAAATGTCACTATTAGAAGAACATAAATCAGTAAAAAGATCAACAAGAATATGTAAAAAGATAGATATGGTAAAAGTGATGCACAGTATCTGAAAGACCAGGATCTATCATACACTATTGCAAATAATAAAGTAAAGACATCAGCACATGCAAAAAAACTTAGAAGACGTGCAGATAAATACAAAGGAAAAGTACAAAATTAGCAATTCACGGATGACCCCTAAAAAGGTTTTATAGAGCACTGGGAAACAAAGCAAAAGGAATAGAAACTCCACCAAAAAAGGAAGAAATGGACAAATCTTTAAAAAATCTGCACGTCTTCTAAGTTTTTTTGCATGTGCTGATGTCTTTACTTTATTATTTGCAATAGTGTATGATAGATCTTGGTCTTTCAGATACTGTGCATCACTTTTACCATATCTATCTTTTTACATATTCTTGTTGATCTTTTTACTGATTTATGTTCTTCTAATATTGACATTTCTTGTCTTAATTGCTTTATGGTTTTCTCTGTTTGATGATTCCATGATGGCATTTTATTTCTTTCCTTCTTTTTCATTATTGCTCTGTTTTTGTGATAAGACTTTATCTGCTATTAATTTAGTTGCAAAATAATGCATCCTATTTACTTCCGCTGTATCGCCTGAATTTCTGTTAATACTCTTGATTACTGTGTTCATCTGTTTTATCAGACTTCTAACATTCTGGGTCTTATTTACTTTCTGTAGTCTATTTCTTTCATCAATCTTAATATGTCTAGCCATCTCTATTAAAATCTAGCAATTCTTCCTTCAGATCATTTTCTTATAAACTGAGAGCACATTCTTTGCTCTGATTCCTGCAGGCATTCTACAGAAAGTTCCAGAACATCTTCCTGTGACATATCCTCTTCAGCTGTATCCTGTGTCATCTGCTGCTCCTTCATATGAGAAACTTGTAGGCCCTTCACTCCACAACACTGAGTGTAGCAGAGTTGCCACTGTTTCCTGCTCCTTTCCCTGTTGTGCAACTCCAAATGAACTTTTGTTCTGGTTTCCTAATAATGGCTCCAGAGCATCATCATGTAGCAAGTGATCAGATGCATCCCACTCCACTTGTTTCTCCTTAGACTGGGACTCATTGTTCCATCATACTGTGACATTACCTGTGTTGAATTTTCTTCACTAAATCCTTCACTATGCTGGTAATACATAGGGTCTATATTAGAACACCGAACTTTCAAAATTTCGAGTGTTCTAATATCGAACCCTATTAATCGAAAATTTAAAACAGCGAACATACAGAACAGCGTATTTTTTCCTAGGGAAAAAAATTGCTGTTCCAAAACACATACACATAACAAAGCACACCAAACAAACATCAATCCACACACATACACCTAAACTCTTATACCTAACCCTACACTAAACTATACATGCACCACTAACTATCTACTTACCTTAACCCAAACCCTAACCCTAAGGTCCGTTGCTATCGCACAGTCACCTCATCCGTGCCCTAACCCTAACTCACCTACCCTACCCTAACCCTCACGTCCACACAATCGCACACTTACCTGACCCGTGCCCTAACCCTAACTCACCTAACCCTCATGTCTACACAATCACGCACTTACCTGAACCCGACCCGTAACTTTCCACCACAGCGCAGAAAATACCGAAGCAACAGAAACGAACAACCAAATTCTTTCTCTAGGAAAAGATTTGGTTTTCTGTTTCTTCGATATTTTCAGCGTTCGCTGAAAACGGGTCGATATTAGAACACTCGAAATTTTGAAAGTTCGGTGTTCTAATATAGACCCTAATACATAACTTCAGTTTCCATTTAACTAACTCCTCCATTACTAATCCTGTTTTCTACATTCCCCTTTGTTTTCTTATTTATTGTATTGTGAAATTTTCCATGTCTGTGTGGCTTTGCATGTATTCCTCTTCAAATATCTTTGGAGCTGCTTTTTTGTATTGATTAGTTTGGCTTCCTCCTTTGCATAAATATTGCACTACATCAGATCTCTTTTTACTTCCCATGTCCATGTTTTTTTATACGTTTCAAAAATCTCTGGCTTTTGTTCTTATATTTTTGCACATTCTCTATTACTTCTTTTTCCAGGTAGCCCAACATGTTTTCATCTATGTAATGTTTTTCACTGATCTGTTGTATTTATGAATGCAAATTTGCATTTGAGGCTTTTGACAGTTTTTCTTGTGCAAGTTTTTTTTCTTTCCACTAATTTCTCTCTTAATCTTTCTGAATATCTTCTATTTGGAAATTCTGCGCATCTGGTATAATACTAAAAATACATAAATTCTTCCCTATCGTCAATAGTCCAATCTGTCACCTTTTTGTTTCTTTTTTTTTTGGCTTGTCAGTTTTTGTGGACTGCTACTTCTTTCTACAACAGGGGGGCATCCCTGAGCCTGTTCTAACCCTGTTGTAGGTATGTTTCCGTGTCCATTCTACAGGGCCATTTTTTCCATTCCTGGCACCAGTGTGTATACCAGGACCGGGCACTTTTTTATCCTGGTATCTATGGACCCAGCTGTCGTTTTTATTTTTGAATCAACCTCTCTCCATGATACATGATATATATAATACAGTCATATATCAGTGTTGTCTTGGTGAGAGTGTGTGAAAACAGTATCCACCATATGAAAGTGCTCATCAAGGCTTGAGGATGACGTCTCTTTCAGCAATACTACTGTATTTTTGTTGCTGATGTCATCTCTCCATTCAGATCCCCTACTCTTTCTGATAAGGATGGGAAGATTACTAAGTATGGAAAAAAAGTGTTTGCTTCTGCAACTTTAATTTTCGGAATTTTGAATTTAGGCTCATATGATAAAGTTTGTTCTGACTAATTGTGAAATAATGCGGAATGTTTTATCGGCAGTTTCTTGTGTGGAAATTTACTTTAAATAATTTAATTTCTTCTATTGCACAGGTCACTACTCATTGTTTGCAGAGTGTGTGTATGACTCTGTTGATACTTCTTCCAGGGCTATGGCCACTGGTACTGTTTTGAGGAGGTTTGCCTGGCTGTACACTCAGAACCTACTGGATGATGTAAACTATGAGAATTTAAATTTTCCTATGGATAGAGATTTAGTTTTTGGCCACACTGCTGCAAAGGTGATCAAAAAATGTGATGAAGGGAGTTAGCTGATACAGGGAAATTCTAATATTTTCAGCCCTCATTTTCCAAATTATCTAAGGGATTATCTAATCCCTCATCTAATGTTGGCAATAAATAAAATAAATAGTCTCAACAAAATACAGGTAAACAGATGATTAGGAAGAAATGGCAAGGGGTTCCAAAAAAGAACCCTGGAACCACCCAAAACCAAGGAAAGTCCAACAAATCTGAATGACTATTTTAAAAAGCTTACCCCCTCCCTGGCCCTTTTTTCTTCCAGAAAGTCTGAATCTTCATTTTTCTGTTTGGCAAGAGATAGTTTCAGAAAAATGGCTTCAGAAGATCATTCATCAAGGTTACAAATGGCAGTTGAGGGGGGGGGGGGATTCCTCATCATCCATGCCAGACTCTTTTGTTTTCACCAGTCCTTCATTACATGGTGTCCCAAGGAGTGACAGAATCAGTTTCTCCTTCCTAGGTGGGGAAGGATTTTTATTCAATGATGTTCTTAGTGCCAAAGAAGAAAATGCTTGGAGATCAGTTCTGGATCTTTCTTTCCTAATCCTGTTTGTGATAGTGCCCAAATTCAAAATGATGTTCCTTCACAACCTGTTACCTCTCTTTCCTCTTTCATGTTTCTTGGTAACACTAGACTTAAAAGGTGCTTATCATCACATCCCTGTTTATCTAGACTTCAGATGTTTCATGAGGTTTTGTGTGCCTGGATCACATTATCAGTTCTCTGCCTTACCCTTCGGACTATCCACTGCACCAAGACTGTTCACAAGTGTCTAGCTCCAGTTAATGCAGGCTACAGGGTATCCACATTTTTCTATATTTAGACAATATGCTTATCTTTGCAGTGCAGGGTGAGAGATCTTATACACAAGCTAGGATTCCAAGAGAATATTCAGAAGTCTCTCTTGACTCTTTCACACAGGATTGTGTTCTGAGATTTCAACTAGACACCTCATTTCAAAGAGCTTTTTCTTTCAGAGGAAAAATATATTTATACCTAGATCGATTTCTTAGGTTTTCCACCCAAATGTTGGTCATGAGGAAATACCTTAGGATTTTGGGTCTCATGGTGCCCCCAGCAAGACTCCACATGAGAAAGATAAAGTGATACCTGAAGTCTCTTTGGTCCAAGCACCAACACCCTTTGTCTTTTTAAATTACAGTGCTGGGTTTTGTAAGAAGAGAAATCATTGGTTTCAGGTCTCCCCTTCTCCCTCCCTGTTCCAAGCAGTCAGTCACCACAGATACCTTGAACTTTGCTTGGGGGAGCAGTTTCAGGAGGGATAAAAGTGCAAGGTGTGTGGACACCAAGGATAGATGCAAGCACATAAATATCAAAGAAATGCTTGCACTGATCAAGACGCTCAATTTTGTGAATCATCTTTGGTCCCTGGGACCTCTTCAAGTTGATATAGACTATACCACAGTCATGTGGTACATCAACAGATAAGGTGGAACCAGGTCATAACCCCTTTGCAGACTAGCCATATTAGCTTGGGGTATAGCTTCACAGCATAATCTTACTATACAGACATCCTATATTCCATCAGAGCAAAACTGTTTGATAGACAAGCTGAGCAGGACAAGCGGAGACCCTCAAGAATGGAAACTAAATCCAAGAGCTGATACATCTGTGGGGAGTTCCAAAAGTAGACCTCTTTGTCTCCTCTCTGAACAATCAGCTGGCAAGATTCTGCTCCAGGACTCCATGCAAGAAGGCCTGGAAGGCACAATGCCTTTTCTTTCTTTGGACAAGCATTTTCCTGTATGCATTTCTACACTTTCCACTAATATCCAGGATACTCCTGAAGATTCAGAAGGAATCTTACAAGATTATTATGGTGGCTTTCTTCTGGCTCAGATAACCATGATTCTCCCTTCTTTTGAAAATGGTCAGGGGCAATTACCACAAACTCCTCACAGAATGGATTTACTATTCACACATGAACAGGGGGACACATACTCATCTCTCCAGGAGATCCTATTTATATCACAGGCAAGGTTTAATTCTTTAGAATTGTTATCTGATCCTGTTTGTTTTGCAGATATGCAGGAGGTACATCAGTGTATTGTGAGAATGCCCTGTGTGACAGACATAGATCTCCTCTGAACAGCCTGTAGGAGACCAACTACAATGATCAGAATACAGGGAAATTAATTTGAGGTGATCTACATATGACATGTTAATATCTGTGGGGATTTTATGACTGCTCCTAATTTGCAATCATCTGACAATTTGGTCAGCCAGGGGCCCTTGACATTGGCTTTGACTTCAGAGACATTAATGCCAAAAAGGAGTGGTCCCAGGACCAATCCCTGAGGGACTCCACTTGTCACTGGCCTCTTTGTAGAGGCAGACTCCCCATTTCTAACTTTCTGGGTCTTGACTGTGAGCCAGCTGGCTGTCCACTGGATGATGTAAGGGTTTATATCTAACCTCTTGAGTTGACCATCAATGCCTGAGTGGAGTATTCTGTTAAATGCCTCTGACAAGTCAAGAAAGGCAGTGTGAATTGTTTTGCCCTCATCCATTGCTTTGGTGACCTTCTCAAAGAAGTTCACCAGCTTGAGTAGGCATGACCTGCCCTTGATGAAACCAAATGGGTTGGGTCCAGTGTCTGGAGGTTTCCTATGAAATTATCAAGGATTTCCATGATGGTTCTTTCCATGGCTTTGCATAAGAGATTAATGAAACTTATGGGTTTATAGTTTTCAGGGTCTATAGATGGCCCACCTTTGTGCAGAGTGATGACTATTGCAGTTCTCCTTTCGTGAGGCAGAAGCCAATTTGGAGGCTGCAGTTAAGTAGCAATTCCAGAGGTCCTGATAGGTCATGCTTCATGCTATTTGGAAGGCATCCTGGGATAGTTTCTGGGCCCATCAATACAGTGTTTTTGGCCTTACAGAGAACATTGAGGACCTGTTCCCTAGTGATAGTAGAGGGAGTTATATTTGAAGGTATTTCCTGAGGGGAGGTTGAGGGAGAGAGGGGGTAAACTTAGAGATGAATTTGTCAGCCAGCAGGTTTGCTATATATTCTGGCTCAGTACAGGTGGCTCCATTAACAATGAGTTCTGCACACAATTGTGCATTGCCATTGAAGTTGCAGGCATAGCTAAAGAATGCCTTGTGGTTGTCTTTGGTCTGGGAGGCCAAATTTACCTCAATTGTGGCTTTGGTAGACTTTATTTGTCCTCTGAGTTATCTGTGTAGTTTGAGAGTGTTTTTATGAGTACTACACCTCCTAATTTTTGTCATGATTTTTTTTCCTTCTGTTACATAGCCTATTGATGTTGTGATTCTACCAGGATGGCGTGTTTGTTTAGTTAGTTCTGTACTTCTTGGTGGATACAGCTGCCTCTATGCAACTATCAACATGCTTGTATAGTATTTCTGTGAACAGTTTCACATAGGCAGCAATGTCCTCAGGGTTTATGGGGGCTTGAAATTCTGCCAGGTTATTACTTAATAGTAGGAAGTTCCTGAACATTCCAGGGTTAGCTGGAGCTCCAGGTTTTATTTATACTTCAGAAGAGACCATTTTGTTGTTTGACCTTACCAGAGAAGACATTAAACTAAGGGGTGTGCAGCACTCTCCCATATTAGTGAGGACTAGATCCAGTATGTTTGTGCCCCTGGTTATCGTTTTGACAATCTGGTCCAATGAGTTTGTGTTTACAAAATCCCAGAATCTCTGTGGCTGCAAGTTTGGTGTCATTTATAATTTCTAGTTAATACTGGGGAAATTAAAGTCACCCATGAATATGGTATTGGGTTAGATGGTGAGTATTTCTAAAAAGTTTAAATACATGATGTGGGCTTCCTGGGTCATTGAGGGGGACCCATAGCTCGCAAGGAAGTGGTATGGGATTTTGCCTGTGGTGCTTTGAATGTGGAGAAGCTGAAGTGTATCACCCTTCTTGAACAGCCTTGAGGTATATTTATTTTGATATAAATTGAGACATCTCCACCTTTAGTCCCTATCTGTGTAGTAACTGGTCTAAATCTGTTGAAGGCATTATAGCCTTGCACTGTTGGTGTGCTCTGCGCAACTTTAAACCATGTCTCCATGACTGCACAGACATTAGCATTCCCTAGAGTGAGGATAGCTTGTAGTGAGTGGAGTTTCTTGTTTAGACTCCTAGCACTGAGCAGTAACACATTTAGATTTTTTTAGTCTTGATTTGCTGTGTTGGAAATGCTTTCAGTTTGGCATTGCCTAAAAACGCCACTATGGGACAGTACAATATTTTAGCTAATATTCGAAAGCCTAGAGGGAAGAGGTGCAGATCATCTCTGGCAAAGCAACGAGGTCTGTTAACCATCTCCTTCCATGGTGACAAATATTGCACCCCCATAGAATGACACCAGAACTAAGCCAATTATTAAAGTCAGTCATCTTCTATTCATATTGTGGCATCATCCTTGGAGAAGGTAAAATGCTGCTCAATGCTAGGCTCATACCAGCCTAGGACATATATTCCAAGAGCCCCATGATGCATGTCTTCATATAGCCCAGGAGGTACATCTCAGGTCATTTACAGCAAAATGAACTATGACTGAGTCAGCTGGTACTTGTGGTCCAGTGACCTGAGTTTGTGTGTAATGTGGCAGATCCTGGCCCTGATAAGCAACTGGCTTTCTCCTTACTCAGCCTGGTGAGTGGGACATCAATGTGTCTCACACTGGAGTCTCCAATGACTAAAATGCTGGATTGTATGGTGGCTTGCCTTATGGGCTTAGGTTTCATGAGATGTGGATGCATGTGTTGATGTTGGGAAGGGGGGTGTTTTGAGAGCATAAATTTACTGAGAATATTTATTATGTGTATTTTGTTTCGGAGGTTCTTGGGTTTTAAGAAGGTTACATTTAAATGTGTCAGCATATTTAAGAAGGTTACATTTAAATGTGTCAGCATATGTGCCTCTATGTGATTGCTTTGAACTGTGTATGATAGGTACAGTGTGTGTACTACTGACAACCTGATTGGTATTAGGAGTGCTTTTATGTGAGAACTTTGCCTCCAGTGACATTGTTTAAATACATCTTTCACATACCATATCAGTTTGCTTGAGAATTATCTGGTTCTCAGTAAATATGAGACAGTTTCTACATTTCCTTAGGATGCCCATATCCACCAAGCTGATAGCGGAGATTGTGGTAAAGTTCATATCCATGGCAACAGGCCCTTTTTTATTGATTAGACAGTTGTAGTGAGACTGTAAAGTAATGTTAGGAGTATCTGGTTTGCAGTTCTAGGGCCAGTCTTATCACTGCAAACTAGTTGCCCTGTGTGCAACTAGGTATTGGTGAAATTTCAATGGTACTTTTACAGGAAAAATATAAACTCAAGGTGCCTACTTTTATTCTGGGCACTGACAAGCACTTGAGGTGAAACTACTAAAGTAGACCCTGATGATTTATGGATGAAGTATTTAGAGAGATATTCTGAAGTTAGGTTCAACAGCAGCTAATCAAGCAGTACTTATTTTAAAGAAAGAATTAGCTCTGTCAATAATGATAAAAAGAGGGGATTCTTCTGATTGGTTACTGCTTGGCTGCTACTAGTGTACGGTTGCCTCCTATCCATTTTTTTCCTGGACTATCCGGAAATCAAACTGTTTCTCCAGTAGTCTGGAAAACACTGTACAGACTCTGGTATTCTGTTTCAAAAAAAGAAGAAGACTGTCAGAGTTTTTAAATTGGTGTATTTACTATGCTTTTCATAGAAAAGCATAGCAAATCAGGACAAAAAAGGAATCAGGAATGGAAAAAAGAGAGCATTCCTCACTGGGTGACATCATGATGATGTTACAAAATGGGCAGAAAGCAGGTGGGAGATAGGTGGTCTTGCAGACGGTATGACTGGTGTGACTTTGGTCCAGTTTTAGCCACAACAAAAGGTGGCAACCCTATACTAGTGCTGGTCTCACCACAGCTCCACACTGTTGGGATACAATACCCCTTTGTTTCTTCTCTTACCAGAAGCAAAC
The DNA here is from genome assembly GCF_019279795.1 of Protopterus annectens. Taxonomy (NCBI): domain Eukaryota; kingdom Metazoa; phylum Chordata; order Ceratodontiformes; family Protopteridae; genus Protopterus; species Protopterus annectens. Next base: position 1,971,636,611 of record NC_056739.1, read on the forward strand.
CAGTAGCACCAATCCCAAAATGAAAAGCAGGGCACAGGCTCTTTTGTGATCAACAGTCTTGTACCAGAGGATGCAGAGGTCTGTAGGCCTGTTGTAGCCTTTTACTGGTTGGCTTGAACAGCAATCAGACCAACCAGAAAGGTTCCATACAGACACTCACTGCCCAATTAGAAATGGTCAGGAATCAATGCCTCTGTTCTTTTTCTCACTAAGAGCAAAATGGACAAAATAGAAGCACAAATTCCAAGCTGGCACCTATGAAGCAATTATTGGGTTTTCTGGAGATCAACAGTCTTCAGGAAATAATGCCATTTATTCCTTCCCTCAGTAGAAGCAAAACTGAAGCGCTAATTGTAACATGAGTGCTGACAGTCAGAAAGTGGGTTCTCCAATAATTGGTGATCTTGGACTAGAAGCTGCAGATTTTAAAGATAAGATAGAAAAAAAACAGTAAATATCCTGAGATGAAGTGTGCAATAAGCAGTTAGATATGAAAGAGGGGGTAGTTCATTCTTTAGCAATCTAAGGGCAGATAATTTTAAAAGAGAAAAATAGATTGGAAGGGGGTGGGTACTTAGTATTATGGCCAATAAATCTGAATAGCTGAAGGGGAGTGATTTTGTAAAATTATAATTTTGTGCTTACTGACAGTAGCCAATGAAAGAGAAGAGGGAAGAAAATATGTGGTCAAATTAACAAATGGAGATGGCAAATGGAGAGACAGATGAGTTAGGATGGGGAAAATGTAATTTCTGTGTGACCCACAAGAGACACAGCTGTAGTCTCTTTCTTTGTTTATCTTATATTATCTTGTATTTATCAGGCTGTGGATGGCATTTCATTACTGAAACTAAGCGGAAATTCCTTAAGATTCCAAGAGCAGGATAAGTTATTTCTTACACTTATTTCACTGAACTGCACTTCTGAAACACTTATAATTGTGCTATACATTTAATCTACTACATTTTGCACTGTTATAAAGCTTTTGTTTACTTTTGCATTTATGTACTGTTTTATACTGTTTTAACTGTATCTTTCATTGCTAGATACTGTTTCATTACTCTAATTGCATGTTTACTGAATTACTTAACTGTAAACTGCTTTTTCATACTGAAAGTTGTATTTCTATTTATGAGTGCTCTATCCGAGCTTTTCTGTGCATTTTTGATTTTTTGAGGTTTCTGTGTTCTAATCTAGTCTGTTTACAGTTAAAAGCATTCCCTAGAGTCTGATTGCTTCTTGATCTGTTTTAAAACTTTCATTTAGTGGCTACAGCTAGGAACTGTAATAGTGTGCATTACTATAATTGCATTTTATTTAATTACTTAATTGTAAACTGCTTTTTCATACTGAGACTTGTATTTTCTCTTTATGAGTGTTGTTTCTATGCTTTTAAAGTCAGGTTTCTGTGTTATGCTCAAGTGGCATAATCTTGATAGAGGCGTGCTGTTGTCTAGGCCTGGTAGTTTTGTTTGAGTTTCCCGTGTTTCTGTCCATTTTCTGCTGATAGTCTGTCTTCATTAATATTGAGAGTAACAGGGCCACCTGAACTTCTGTAGTACAAGTGATTGGGTAATAGCAGGGGCTGAGTAGTAATTTGATTTTCTAACGCTTCCATGCTTACTGGTATATAAACCCTGTGTCTTGAAAAGGTTGTGTTTGTATTTATCAGGCTGTGGATGGCATTTCATTACTGAAACTAAGCAAAAATTCCTTAAGATTCCAAGAGCAGGATAAGTTATTTCTTACACTTATTTCACTGAACTGCACTTCTGAAACGCTTATAATCATGCTATACAGTTAATCTACTACATTTTGCACTGTTATAAAGCCTTTTTTTACTGTTGCATTTATGTACTGTTTTATAATGTTTTCACTTCATTTTTCATTGCTAGATACTGTTTCATTACTCTAATTGCATGTTTACTGAATTACTTAACTGTAAACTGCTTTTTCATACTGAGAGTTATATTTTCTATTTGTGAGTGCTCTATCCAAGCTTTTCTGTGCATTTTTGATTTTTTGAGGTTTCTGTGTTCTAATCTAATCTGTGCATTTTTTATTTTTTGATGTTTCTGTGTTCAAATCTAGTCTGTTTACAGTTAAAAGCATTCTCTAGAGTCTGCTTGATCTGTTTTAAAACTTTCATTTAGTGGCTACAGCTAGGAACTGTAATAGTTTCCCCACCCACCCTCCCTAGTGTTGTGGTGTTATGATGTTCTTATACCTGGTGGCTTTGCAGTTGCCCACCCATACAGTATATTTGATTTGTGACACTCCTCCCAGTCTAGTGTCATTAGTTCATTCAATCTAATAGAGAACATTTGTGAAGGCCAACCCATTCAGATTCTTAACCTTGAATTAACTTCTGTTCTAGCTCCATTTCCACTTTACTGAAAAAAAAAAAACAGAAAAAAAATTACTGAAAAACAAAATCTAAACTTCCTTTCCCCATTTCCTGTAACAAGTCTTGTCCAGATACAGATTTGCTGTATCCAGGACTGTTTGTATGCTCCTGAGCCCCCCCCCCACTTAACTAGGGTTAAACTATTCCTGATGCCATAACATCTGCTCTTCAAATTTTCCCTTGCAACTAGCCAGCCTTTTAGTTTTAGCACTCAAATCTGTTTCTTTGAGCTCAGCACTTGTTCAGAAATCATAAGCACTAAATAAGCTACAAATTACTACAGCACTCAACTTTCCTCACTTGTATAGAGGAAAACAGTTTTTAGTACTTAATAAATAAGCACCTATCCAGGCATGTCTAAAGGTCAGCTCCCGGTGTTTTCTCCTGTCTACCTGATGAATCTGGGCATCTTGGGACAATGCAGCAATTGCCTCATGTACACAGACAACCCTCTCCTCCTACCACCCAACACTGCGACCTGTGAGAGATGCACTTATATAGCCAAACTGGAAGCAAAGCTCTCTTCACCGAAGACTGGATTAGACAGTGAAGAGGAGAAGGTAAACACTTGCACCAAACCACACTCATCACATAGTCCCTCAAAACCTATACCACCAAAACACACACACAGAAGCACAAAACACACCTACATTCGCGGGGGCTCTCAGTAAAAATCTGCCCAAACAACCGAGACCTCCAAAGCAGAAAGGCAAGCAACCTCCACCTTCCAACACAACCTAAATGACACATAGCCCACATACTCAGTTTGACACTCAACTGCAGCCCATAAGGCATAATGTACCCAACACTTTAGTCATAGGTGACTCTATAGTCAGGCACACTGATGTTCCACTCACCAGGCTAAACAAGGAGAAAGTTACTGTCAGCTGCCTGTCAGGTGCCAGGATCCACCACATAATGCACGGACTCAGGTCACTCCACAACAAGTACAAATATGACTCTGTCATTGTCCATGTTGGTGTGAATGACCTAAGATGTACCTCCCTGGACTACATGAAAAGAGACATGGAGGAGCTCTCCGATCTTGTAGCCCAGGCAGGCATGACCCTAGCCCTGAGTAGCATCCTGCCATCACCCAAAATTATACCACAGTGCAAGGACAAAATGATTGACTTCAACGATTGGCTAAGCTTCTGGTGTCATTCTAAGGGATTTTCATATCTGTCTGCCTGGGATGACATGATCGACAGACCACTCTGCTTTGCCAGAGATGGCCTGCACCTGTCACCTTTGGGATTCCGGATACTGGCAAAGGCTCTTGCCACCCCTATAGTGCCTTTTTTAGGCAAGGTTCAAATGACAAATTCACCACCGTCACAGGTACAAGCAAGCAAAATCTGAGGGTAATGCTACTCAATGCTAGAAGTCTAAACTTCAAAATGCACTCACTCGAGGCACTCTTTAAAATGGAGAACATCGACATCTGTGCAGTGACAGAGACCTGGTTCAAAGCTCCAGAGAGCACCCCTGCATTACCAGGCTATAATTCATACCACACCTTTCGGACACCAAACCTGGACCGAAATACTAAAGGTGGAGGCGTGTCCATATTTATTAAGGATATCCACACCTCCCAGCTAGTTGCACTGCATAATGCATCCGAGATTATCCAAGTTCAACTAACTCTGGGCAAAACCCGCAGTACAGATTGTAGCTTGCTACAGACCCCCCAACATGCTCCAGGATCCCCACTGCTCTTATCTTGATGCACTGGAAAATATTAAGGTACAACCCAACACCCTAATAATGGGTGATTTCAACTACCCCACCATTAACTGGGAAAACTACTCGTGTACCAACTGTTTTGCTCAACGTTTTCTGGAATTCATCAATTCCAATGCCTTGGATCAACTTATCCACACCCCCACCAGGGGCAGCAATATCCTAGACCTGGTCATCACCAACATGGGTGACCGGTGTTCCACACCAGAGGTCAGCTCCTTGTTGGTCAGATCCGACCACAAGCTAATCAGCCTAGACATCCACATCCCGGTCCCACCCCCCATTAGGAAAACAACCGTAAAAAATTTCTCCAAAGCCAACTTTATGCTTCTTAAGACAGAAGTGGCAAACTTCACGACACCCATGCAGGTGGACAATAGAGGTACGACTGCTGAATCCTACACAAATGCACTTTATAAGCACTTACACGAGTGCATGGATTGTGCTATCCCTAAAAGAAACAAGATGCTAGCCTCCAAATAAAGGAAGCCAATCTGGTGGTCTTCTGCCATAAACAAACTCTACAACAGAAGAAACAAACTGTTGAAAAAAAAGTAAAATCCCACGATTGGAGAAACTCCCTGGTCAGCCTCAGTAAGAAGCTGAGAGCCCTCATAAAATCCTCCTAAGCTAGTTATGAAAAGAAAATCACCACTGATTCTAAAGACAACCACAAAGCATTCTATAGCTATGTCAAGAATCTCAATGGCAACACTCAGATCTGCTCTGAGTTACATCACAATGACACTAAATATACAGAACCAATTGATATTGCCAACATCCTGGCAGATAGGTTCAGTGCTAACTTTACCCCCCTCTCACCCCCTAAAGGACCCATCTTTATACCAGAAGAATGCAAAGTTCCTGTAATCAGGGCTGCACAGGTAAAAGCCTCACCTCACTAAAAAACACACTCTCCTAAGCCAAGAACACAGCATCCATGGGACCTGACAACATCCCAGGCTGCCTTCTACACGAACTGCAGAATGAACTGGCACCCCACCTAAGTACCATGTTCGGTCATAGCCTCACCTCAGGCTTTGTGCCCATTGAATGGTGCACTGCAATGGTTATCCCACTCCACAAAGGGGGGGGGGGGGCACAACAGACCCCGGGAACTACCGCCCCATTAGCCTGACGAGCCTGGTCTGCAAGGCCATGGAATGTATCATTGTGGAACTCATAAACAAAGACATTGGAGATCTCCAAATTCTGGACCCCACACAGTTCAGGTTTGTAAAAGACAGATCATATCTCCTAAACCTGATAGACTTCTTTGAAGCAGTCACCAAAGCCATAGATGAGGGTAAGGTGGTTCACACAGCCTATCTAGATCTTGCCAAGGCATTCGACACCACCCCCCACTCTGGAATTATAGATAAACTCACTAAACTAGGTATAAAGCCCTATGTCACAAGATGGGTTGCCAACTGGCTTACTGACAGAACCCACACTGTGAAAGTAGTAGACTCCAAATCAGACTTCAGACCAGTGACAAGTAGAGTACCACAGGGTTCAGTCCTGGATCCTCTCCTGTTTGGTATCTACTTCTCTGAAGTACAGGCTAACACAGAAGGTCTTTGGCTAACTAAATTCACAGATGACTGCAAACTAGGAGCCATAATCAAAACTCCTAACGATGTGGACATCCTACAAAAGGGCCTCACTGAGACAGATACTTGGTGTCAAAGCCATGGTCTTATGTTCAATCCCAAAAAGTGCATTGTCATCCCCTTTGGTAAAAACTCTGTACCCATGAACTACCACATAGGCGGTAGTCTACTTAATACCGAAAGTGTGATAAGAGACCTTGGGACACAGGTGGACAGTAGTTTCTCCTTTGATAATCACATCACCACAGTGGTCAGGAAATCCTTCTACATGGCACACCTCATCACAAAAGGTTTCTCATCCAGAAAAAAAGAGGTCATTGTTCCCCTCTACTCATCACTCATTAGACCCATTATAGAGTACAATGCCCCTTTTGGTATGTACCTCACAAGACATCTACAGCAACTGGAAAGGCTGCAGAAATACCCCACAAAGAGGATTACTGGTCTCAAACAGATGCCCTACGCAGACCGACTCAAAAAACTTCAGCTTTACTCCGTCGCATATTGCCTACTCAGAGGCGATCTCTGCCTAACATGCAAAACTGTGTCAAACCCAGAGCTGCTGGACATGCTCCACTTAAATAAATCCCAATCCCTCCAAGCTACACCCTCTAGGGACCTAAACCTTGTCACCACAATAAACAGAACATGCTGGAGGGATAGATTCCTGTCCCAGGGACTTTCCATACTCTGGAACAGACTACCTATCTATGTCAAACAGAATACCTCATTAGCACTCTTCAAGAAAAATCTTGATGATTGGATGGGTAATAGGAAATTCACCCTGGGGATCACTTCTGTGTTTCTGCTTGACAGGGGCACAGGAAAATAATTTTCTTGGGTGGCAAAACCCGGGGTATCTTTTTGACTAGGCTTGTATAGGCCCTAGGGTGAATAGCGCAGTACCTACCTATGAACCTGCCAGTTGATATGCAGTTGAAAGCAGAACACAAGTAAAACACAGTGTAAAGAAATTATATCACAATATACAAAAAAAGGCAGTGAAGCTATACAAATTATAAGAAAGCAAAAACAAACTAACCTTTTCCTCACAGCAGTCTATGTCAGAGTCTGAGTGAGCTTTTCTAGTAAAGCTTTACTTACACAATTGTAGTTCCCCAGTATATATATGCCTATAAACCTACCGTCAAGTGAATTATGCTTTATACCATATATGACCATTAAATATTACCCCCCACCCCACTTCCACTCTATTCCTTGGTAGATATGCACTATTTCACCTGTAATCCCTTCCCCATTCTCCCACCACAGACTATATTACATTTTATTCTCATCCTCACCTTTCAGTAAATTTCTAATAAATGTTTTACATATTCCACCTCCCTTCTACAATATGTCCATTCCTTGGCCCATCAAACATTAAATTGTGTTAACTTATTTAATGTTTGTTAACTGGGTCAGTGGACTGATCCAAGAGAAACCTTGTCAGCCATGCCAGGTGTGCTACTGCCAGAGGTACCTTGCCATGCAGGAATGATAAGACTCAAAGACATGATATGTAAGATGATGCTTACTGTATCCAGAGGCAGAACTCAGGGTGCAACTACATCATAGTGCAAGCATGATTAGACAAAGTACTATGTACAACCATATTTGAGGGCAAAATGAACCTTGTTTTGGTGATACTACATACATAAAATCATGTATACCCAACCTCATAACTGCAGTATTTTGTGTGGAGCTTTGGAATTTCCTAAATACCATTTGTCAAGCTTGATAACTGACATATTTTTGACACTATGCCTTGTATCCCTTATTGTATGATCATCAACTTTTCACAATGGTAATGCTCTACATTGTTGTACATGTCCTGATTCACATCATGATTACACCTACCACCACCATCTTTCATTCTGTCTAGCATGTAGGGCACCCTCTGTAGTGCATATTTGTTGTGAACCTGTTCTACTGATGTGAACACACACTGCACTTCATGCACCCATGGATCTACAAAAAGATGTCACATTACTCAGCAAGCACATGGTCCCCATCTGCATGATGATCTGCAAGTGAAATATCCTTGGCAACTACTGCCCCATCACTCAAACCAGCAGGCTTTAGACGTTATGCAGTATCATGATTCTTGACTTCCATCAGTATCCCCTAGACATCATCAATGGAGGTGCTGGATGCAAAGTGCAGATGCACATTTTAACAATCCACTTCAGGGTACATGACAAAAGAAAAGCAGTAATAGGCACAAGTGAGGTAAGTGATGTGTACCACATGTGTTAGTAGCTGTGTGTGAATGTTAAGATCTTCATTCGTGGCTGAACGCATTGTTGCTGCTGCATAAGATATTATGTAGTTCCTGTTTGCTGGTATGCCAGCCATGTTTTCAGTATTACTGCATGGCCAACCACCAGTATCAGACTATTCAGTAACATCTGGAAAGCATCAAAACATGAAAACATTTACAGCAAAATGTTGGTGACATATATTTTACATCTGGCAGCCTATATAAAACATCCTGTAGAAATGTCTTCCCATTAAAATGTCGGCACCATACCTCAGGAAAAAATTCAACAAATGGCAATATTGGACTTAATATAATGAAGTCTGAATATTCATCAGTTTAGTATCAGCATTACAGGACTCATTAAACCTGAGTCCATGAATTTCAAATGATTACCTGTAAAAACACTGAATGTGCATCCAGTTCTTGGTATGGTCGCAATCTGTTGTATACCTGAGGATTCTATAATGATATACACAGAGCATGGTTGCCAGTACACACCTAACCTTAACTATAGTTGTGACATGCACGGCATATATCTGCTTTGTTATTTCTGGAAGGGAGGTGCCATGGAACTGACTCCTTAGTGTATTAGGCTCTGCATTAATGATTATATGCCGATGGATATGTGAGTGTCACCTTAGAGCCTTCTAATAATGAAATGCATACCTCAATTGATAGTGCATACCTGAAAGTAGAGCAAGCATGCTACCCTAGGTAATCACAATTGTGTTTGAATGTTAATACTGATACTTAAGCCTTTGTAATATTGAGATAATTCTTCCTTGAATCACAATTAAAATCTCACATTATTGGGCTTTGCTAGAGATGGCTTCTTTGCTGCTAGGTTTTCTCAAACTCTATTCTGTACATTAATATGACTTACAATAATAGATCCATCCATCCATTCACATCCCATTTTTCCCATTTTTGGCACACAGGGTTGGGGTGTCGCTTCAACAGTGACAATCATCTAGAGCCAAGTTTACTTACAATAATATATATTTTAACAATATTTAGACATGTCTAAATAGCTTTTATTCACCTTGTTTCTTCAAATGTTGTCTACTTCTTTTCATTGAACTCTTTATTTTCCCCCAAGCTGATGTTGACTTAGACTTTGTAGATTTCATAGAACTACTTACATGTTTCTGTCATAATCACTTGTATTTCTTTACAACTCCATATATTAAATTTGTTTAGTGTGTATTTGCCTAGCTTCTCTTACTGGATGTTTACTATTTTTATTGCACTCTTTTGAACCAGCTCTGCTCACTGTCCTTATCACAATAAAGACTCTATGGCAGCACAATAATCTATTATTGTTCCGCACTAGCTTTCATTACTGCTATATCATATTACTCGATTACTGTAAGGACATCTAATATTACCATGACTGGACCTTTCAGTGCTTATAATTATTGTTGCTTCCCCATGAACTGTAAAGCCTTTTCTTGTGTTATTGTTTCTCAAATGCAGTACTTTGCACCTCTGGACTTAATTTAAATTCCACTGAGTCTGATCATTAATTCAACATTAATTAGTTCATTTTGGCCCTTTTCATACCTTTGCATATCAGTATGTTACATGTTCCTGCATCATCAGCAAAAAATCTTACCCCAGGAGTCAGCAAACTTCTGTGCAAGAATAGCTTATTCTTGCATAGAAGGGACCATTTCCATGCAGCATGGCAGCGTGCCATGCATATTCATGAAGGCATGCTAACGTGCTCTAATATAGACATTGTTCTGTGTATAAGCACAGGGGGTGTGTCTGAGAGCAGTGCTCTCACAATACACACACCCCTGCACTCCATAATTGCCTTACAGAGATGTAAAGTTAATGAGAGTGTTCGCGGACACCACTACCTCTCAACCTCAGAAGAAATCTGGACAAAGCCATAAAAAACAAGGGACAAATGTGAAATATTGCTATCACAAACTTATAAAGTCAATAAAACGACAGGCTTTGCATTAGCATGAATTTTCCAAAGGGTATGAAGTGTAAAACATAAATGTATGTCATTATTTCCTGACAGCAGTCTTTAATGCTTTGCCACTAATCTGCCAAAAAGCCACAATTGTATGACAAATGGACCAAAAATATAAGGCAAAAATCTGGACATTCTGTGAAAATCTGTACAGTTGAGCGGTATGGCGAACACGGTTAGTGTCCGTGGAGCATACCTCTCAAATGCAAAGCCTGTCATGTCATCACCATTTGAAAAGCACACCCCACACAGATAATGTTGCAGAAAGCAATGTGCATACCCCTACATTAAAAAAATAAAACACAGCTGTTTATTTATTTATTTTTTCAATCTGCAATAAAATTTAAGCATAGCTGAGCTAGTGTGCGCTTTGTGCATCTATGCTTAGCATAGCTTAAATATCTGAAGGTGTTAAATAGAAAAATATGAGGTAAGCAAGTAATCTGAAATAATGCAGCAGTTAGAGCTGTAGCTTTGTCTGCAGGCATTCATGGTTCAAGCCCCAATTAAGTAATTTTACTTTTATATGTGAAAGCAGTTGTAAAAGTCATATGTTGTAATAAATGAGGTAGTAAAAAAATGTATCACCCAGGGTAGTGTAGCAGATCCAAAAATGAGATGTCAGTCCAGAAAATATGTGAAACCCCCATATAAACACAAGTGTCCCATACAGTATAGTAACACAAGAATAAATGTAATGAAAGCACATAGGGAGATGTCAGGGAAGGTAAACAAAATTATAATTTGTCAGGAATGATGAATTAATCCTATACAGCTGATAGGCTATAAAATAAAAATTAAGCAATGCTAAGCATTGCACAGCTATGCTTACCAGGTGTAAGCATTGCTTAAATATGAATGCTAACAACAGCAAGGGACAACAAACTGGGTAAAAACAAAAAAGCAGCTAGATGGAGAAAATGCAGGTTTATTTAGAAAAGTATCCTTAAAAACAGCAGTACATGATTTTGTCCCACCAATAATACCAGAACTTCATCAGATACGTTCAAAGAACCTAAACACACCCTTAAATAAAATAAAAACCAATAATGAATTTCACCCCTTCTCAGAGTTCAATCAATAGTTAGCCTCCTGACACACCCCCATCACACAGTTTTCACTTGCAAAGGCAACTTGTTTCAAATTTACTTATACAAAATAGCTGAACACAGTTCATTGAAAATTTTATATTCAATTCAAATTAACATGTTGCAAATACAACAAGCATTTATCTCATACAGGCTTTTAGTTTCAGCAGACATGCCAAAGATTCTGCTTCATTTAAACATGGCCAAATCTGTGCCCCAAGTCGGAGTTGCCAGTAGAGTTTAGCTTTTTCAAGTAGGAGTGGCCATGCTCCACCTCTACCTGTAGTTTGCAATGAATCAAACACAATAAACTTAAAATAATGCTCTTTGTGGGCATTAATATGTCTAGCCAATGCATTTGTTGTTTTATTATTACAGATGTCACTTAAATGTTCGCTGATTCTACATTTAAACTTGCACTCTGTCTTGCCTACATAAAAAAATGGGCAAGACTGACACAGAGCACAATACACTATTTTTGTAGAGTTGCAATCATTTTTACCATAAATAATAATGTTCATGTTATTAATAGATACTTGTCCAACATCTAAAATGTGTTTGCACAAGGTGCAAGCACCACATTTTCTCATATGTCCTGCATTTTTATTCAGTTTATTACGGTCTATTAGCTGTTTTAGGTTGCAACCTTTTCTATATACTATGACAGGTCTTTCCACCATTTTTTCTCTAATGAAGCTGTCATTCATTAAAATGTTCCAATTCTTTGTTACAATTTCTTTTAAAACATTACTATCAGGACAAAATGTGGTTATAAAAGCTCTATTAAAATTCCTAACTGCATTGAGGTTACTTGTCTCTAGGTTTAAAACCCCAGGAACAATGACAGTGGATTCATTAGACATTGTTCATTGGGGAAGGGCATCATTAAGTAATGGTGTAAAATGTCCAATTTCTCTTTTATGCATTACTTCACTGAGAAGCTCATCTAATAACCATAAGGATAACCTCTGTTGAAAAACATCTTTTTCATTATTTCACATTCTTCCTGAAATCTACTCCATTTAGTAGTCATAAGGGCCGCTCGCACTAGCTGACACTTCACAATAGCTTGTTTCTGGGTAAAAGGGTGATTGCTTTCAAAGTGCAAATATGTATTAGAAAAAGTTGGTTTGTGAAAAATTTCATCAGTAAAACGACCATTTTCCATGTCTTTCTTTACCAACACACCTAAATAGGAAAATTGTTCCTGACTATAAGTGTGTGTAAAGCATAGGAAATCAGTGGTCTGATTTAAAACTCAATAAACAGTTGTATAGCATCTACAGACCCTGACCAAAGAATAAAAATATCATCCTGAAAATGAAGGTATAAATCACAGTTGGAAAAATGTTTTGAGGAAAATAAAAACTTATATTCCCACATCAACATCACAATGTTAGCATATAAGCCCCCACAACAGGACCCCATAGCTATACCTTCTTTCTGGAGATAGAGCTGTTTCTCAAACGAAATGAAATTCGATTTCAACACAAGGTCCAATAGAAGTTCATAAGTATTAATCAGTATTAATAATGGTGGGGGTTTGATTGCGATGGATGAGTGTGATTACATTAATAAAATGGTGTGTTTATTACACTCAGCGATATAGTAAGAAACTTCACTAAGTGAAATGAATGCTGTGTATGGAAGAATCAGGATTTTTTTACATGATTTATTAATTCAGGGTTCCATCAACATACACCAGTACAATTATCTTACAGATGAATATCCTATCACTCCCACCATTTTTTGGGTTTCCCAAAATCCATAAAGATGTGAATCAACCCCCCATGCACCCAGTTGTGGATACAAGGGGGTCAATTACACATCCTCTTGCTAAAATGTTGGACAGTGAACTTAAAAAATATGTGTTTGAAGAAGCACATATCTGTATAGACTCGTGGGATTTTCTGAAAAGGCTTAATAGTGTAGGGTATAATGAAAAACGTGTTAATTACTATTGACATAAAAGATTTATACACAGTTATACCATATGCTATTGGAGAAGAGTGGTTTTGTGAATAGCTAACCTTTAAAGGTATAGAGCAGGAAAAAAAATAATTTTTATGAACTCCTATTGCACCTTGTGTTAAAATCAAATTTAATTTAGTTTGAGAAACAGCTCTATCTCCAGAAAGTGAACCAGGAAGCCCATGCCAGAAGGTTGCAAATGCTGCATTGCGAGGCTGGTGAGTAACAATCTAGCTTGTAGTATTCATACCAAATAAATATAAAGGAGTAGAATGTCACCTGGAAATATTAAAAATGGGTATGGTTTGTACCAGACAATATTACAGTAATAGTCTCATATAGGTTATATATAAATAAAACTGTAACTGCCTGTCAATAAAATTCAAAACCCTGGACTGGTTGTGTTTACTCTGGTATTCTATGAATTGAAATGTGTACAGGTTATGCATGGCAACTATAGCTCTGAAAGCATTAAACAATGAAGTCTCATCTGAGAAAGTTACTGCCTCTGTTAAGACATGAGGTTAATTGATATGAAATGTTTCATGCACCAAGATCTGATATCTGAATCGTAATGTTGTGTTAACCACTGTTTTTCACACTGTGCTATGTCAAAAGGTATGTATAAAAACATGTATAAGAATGTTGTAAATACAAGGTCAGATTTTACAACCAAGAGAGAATTAGACATAAAACATTGAAGGAAAAAACAGCAGCTTCTCAATGGCTTGTTCTGATGAAATGCAAGCTTGTATTTTTAGCAGAAACAGCCACAGTTCGAATCCCGGGAGTGGTAGTACGTTGTATGCATAATTTCAACTAGGATTTTGTGAATATGTGTAGAAACAGTCAGGTAGTGTTAACATAAATTTCCTCCACAGGTCTTCCAGGTAAGAGAAAGTATAAAGTAGCTATAAGAAGGCTGTAGGTAAACTGTGTCCAACACCCATGATCCAGCCCCAAGGCTGAAATGACAGCAAGATAAGTACATACACCAAGTGGTCTCTTCCCAAGGAATGTTCAAAAGTGTCATGCTGTCACAGCTACTGGTCCCTGCTGCCAACAACTAGGGTGGTCGATAGAAATCAAGGCAGAGTATGGCAGTAACATACACACACACACACACACACACACACACACACACACACACACACACACACACACACACACACACACACACACACACACACACACACACACACACACACACACACACACACACACAGAAACACACACAGTATGAAACAGCCAGGTAGTATTAACAGAAATTCCCTCCACAGGTCTTTCAGGTAATAGAAGGTATAACGTAGCTATAAGAAGGCTGTAATTATACACTGTGTACAAACATACCACTGCCCAACCCAAGGCTATAGGTTGTTGTGATAATACCTGTAGAGTAATGATTAGAGCAATGATTATTAAAGCTGTGATCACTGCAAGAATCTACATTTGTTAACTGACATCTCTCTCTCTCCCCCACCTTATCTTCACCAATAATCTAAACACATAAATGAATGGATATGTTTTCTACCAAACCTACTGCTGGAACATGTGTCCTATTGTTCTACAAATGTTGAAATGTATTCCAATTAATGTTCCCTGTTCAAACACTATCATTGGTGGCCTGTTGCTATCAATGTAACCTGCACGCTGCTGTAATGCCCACTGTGGTTCCATATATACATGTGTTCTGTTTGCTCTGCAAATGTTCCAAATCTGTTGTTTTGGGTTAATGGGAATACTCATGCATGCTGTTATAACTAATCCTGGAATGTGTTTACCATTACCTACCACTCTAACTATTAAAACATCCCACCAACTCCTCAAAAACAACAGCTCAAGCAACACCTGGCTATGCATGGCATCAATCATCAATAATCTTAAATCTTCTCTACCTCTACCTCCTCACTCTCTCTCTCACTTCGAAAAAAATTCTCAAAACACCTTTGTTAATTAGCCTCTGATGCAAATTAATTATGAATGTTGTATGGTTGTATTGCTTATAATTGTATACTCTTTATTCTCTTTTTACTATGTACCTACCTATACTTCTTTTCGTAAATAAAAAATAAGTAAAAGTCCTTCCTAATATAAATTTTCTACTTTTTTTATATTGATAGATATTTTCTTATTATTGTAACTCTTTACTTTTTTTTTTTTTTATGACTTGTTTTTTTTTTATTAACTTTAATGTGGAGCATTTCTCCCCGGGCCTCTGCTGAAAATGGACATATATCCAGTTGGACTAGCCCAGTAAACAAATGTAAAATAAAATAAATAAAAAATAAAATTACTAACCAACATATGTTCTAAAACTGCAACACCGTAGCATGTCTGGGAAGGCCGATCCCAGCAGAACCACCTCTCCCACCTCATCTGGCCATGGCACTGGGTGCCAGCACATCTGGGACTCACCCTGGGACCTCCTTGTCCACTGGTCCTGCACCACCTTCAAATGGAACCACCTCAGAGGATGGGGCTCATCCCCTCCTTGGGCGCGGGCAGGATCCTGTCACCTGAAGCCAGGTCCAAGGTCTGGTGCATAGGGAGCTCCGCAAAGAATTTGGAGATCTACTATGCCAACTTGAGGGCTGCGTGCACATTTAGAGTGTCAGCCTGCCCCTCCTTATCAGCCCCCAGCACAGCCACCTTTGGGGCCATGAAGGTGCAGTGGTGACTGCCCATGTGTGGGGACCTCAGTCCCACTATATCCATTTGCGGGCTTGTGTTCTTCTGATAACCAAACACCCCTCCCCGTCCAAGGTGTTTACCCCCCAAATGTATCATATACTGCCCCTGTATGCTGTCTTGTCTGTCTTTCTACTCAGCTTACCTCCCCAAATGTACCTACTATCCTTCCCCAACATCCCACTCTCGCCTTAAAAAAAAAGGGCAATCTGTTCCCCAAAAAAAAAAAATGTCGCCCCATACATAGCTGTCCATTTCACACGTGTCCACTGGACACATGTAATCTGGTCTAATTCACTTCACAACACATTATTGTTGTCCTCAGCCCTCTCTCAGGGATTTGAGTGTCCAAATCTACCTCCAAATTCAGTATATATGCACAACTGTTGCTGTAGAAGAAATGGACAGCTATGAACCTTCCCTACACCCATCCTGCACATCCCTAGCTATCGTTCATATTGTTTTTCCCTCTTTGTGCCCCTTTTTCACCTCTTTCCTATCACCCTTTTTTTTCCTTTTAAATAAATTAACATGAGGGTAAGCGAGAGTAAGCAGTACTAAGCGAGAGTAAGCCTGTTTACGTGGTGCTAAGTGAAGCCAAGACAAATTAAGCAGTTTTAAGGCTAACTCTCTGTCAGCATAGTTAACCAGCAGTTAGCATTGCTTACCACCATGCAAACCCATGCAAACCCGGTTAAAAGTGCCATAATCACTCTGTATCCAACAGCCCTTGTTCTTCCCAGAAAGAAAATAATCAGCCCTTGCAAGTCTTGAACCCAGGTCGTTGCACTCCTTAGCCACAGCAATTTATCACTAAACCATCTGAGGCATAGATATGTCTGATGTTTTTTCAAACATGTCATTCAGTAGAGTCATTCAACAGTAGGGAAAAGGTTTTTTAAAATTGGTCAAGCTTTGTACATATATATAAATGTAAATGTGTATGGAGATGCATATAGATGTTTTATATATATATATATATATATATATATATATATATATATATATATATATATATATATATATATATACATTAATATGCAATATATGTACAGATATACATATAAAATATACATGTATGATATATATATATATATATATATATATATATATATATATATATATATATATGTTGTTGTCTTTCGGCTTTTCTCGATTAGGGGTCGCCACAGCGGAATTCTGGTCCGCTAATCATTGACAGTAGATTTTGATGAACGCCGAGGTGCCAGCTTGACATTTAATCTTCAACGCCCATTTACACATGTGTTTTGAATGCCCACCTAACTGCAGGGAGGACATGCAGACTCCACACAGAAGGCACTCCCCACACTCCAGCCGAGAACCGAATGGGAGAACCTCTTGCTGTGAGGCAACAATGCTACCGCTGCACCACCGCAGATGTACATATATATATATATATATATATATATATATATATATATATATATATATATATATATATGTATATATAAATAAATAGATACATATATATGAATATCTCTGTATGTACCTAAACAAAATATATCTATATCAAAATGGGGGTCAATGGGCCCAAACTAGGGACCTTGGTTAAATATTGCTCTTATCCCTTCTTCCCCAGCAGCAATTGTTCTGCCTTGCAACAAAATAATAAGCCTTGAAAAAGCTTGAACCCAGGACCCTGTAAACAACAATCAAAACAATGTACCATTACACCATCCAAGTTCTGTAAAATAGTGATGATTTTCCAAACATATCAGTTAGTACAGTCATTCAACAGTAGTTAAAGGAGTCATGTAGAATCAGTCAGGTTCTCTATAGATATACATGTATATATGTATGGAGATGCATATATGTGGACAAATCTATACATTATATATATATATATATATATATATATATATATATATATATATATATATATATATATATATATAGAGAGAGAGATACATCTAAATTTATTTCTACATATATGCATACACACACACACACACACACACATATATATATATATATATATATATATATATATAGAAAGGTGAATAAATACACACACACATATATATATATATATATATATATATATATATATATATATATATGTGTGTGTGTGTGTGTGTGTGTGTGTGTGTCTATACATAAATATACATAAATCTATAACAGCTACAAACACATGCAATCTGAGGGTCATGCTGCTGCACCCTAGCAGTCTAAATCTGAAAATGCACTCACTGGAAATATTCCTTAAAATGGGGAACAATGATATCTGTGCTGTAACAAAGACCTGGTTAAAAGCAACAGGAAGCACCCTGTACTATAACTCTTTCCACACCTTTTGGCAGCAGAATTTGGACTGAAGCTCCAAAGGTGGTGGTATTTCCATATTCATTAAGGATGCACACACTTCCAGACTGGTAGACCAACATTATGCATTACAGATCCTGCAGGTGTAGCTAACATTGGGTAAGTTAGTAGTTCAGGTTGTAGCCTGCTATAGGTCCCCAAACATGTCCCAAGGCTCACATTCCATGTCCCTAAACACCATTGAGAATATTAGTGTCCAACCTAACACTCTCATACTGGTTGACTTTAGCCACCCCACTATTAACTGGGAAAGGTACTCATGTACCGATGCACATGCCCATCACATTGACCTGGTCTTTGCTAACATGGGAGACTGTTGCTGTACATGAATAGTCAGCTCCTCCCTTGTTATATCTGAAGACAAATTAATCACCTTTGGAAATCCACAGCCCCCCACCGCACAGGTAACCACCATAAAAATCCTTTCCAAAGCTAACTATGGCCTCCTAAAAACAGAGGTGGTTAACCTCATGGCAGCCATGCAAATGGAGACTAGTTGCATGACTGCTGAATCAAACAACAATGCACTATGAACATGTACACAAATGCATGGATACCGCCATACCCGATAGAACCAGGACCCTCAACTCCAAAAAAGAAAGCCAATCTGGTGGTCCCTGGCCATAAAGAAACTGTACAGCAGAAGGAGGGAACTGATATGGAATAAGGTGAAGTCCCATGACTGGAAAAAAACCCTTATCAGCCTCAATTAAAAGTTGAGATCTCTGATCAAATACTACAAAGTTAGCTGTGGAAACAGAATTAGAGCACATAGTAAAGACAATCACAAGGCCTCATACAGTTATGTAAAGAATCTCCATGGCAATACCAAAATCTGCTCTGAGCTACTAGACAATGCTACCTCCTAGACTGAGCCAACAAATATTATCAATATACTGGCTGACATATTGAGTGCAACCTTTACCCCTCCCCCCCAAAGGACCAATCACAATGCCAGTACACTGCCAGACACCCAGTATTACTGCTGCACAGGTTAAAACACCACTGTCCAAGGTCAAGAATACAGCTTCTATGGGACCTGACAATATCCCTGGCTGTGTTCTACATGAACTACAGAGTGATCTGGCACGTCAGCTGTGTGCCCTGTTCTAGCACAGCCTCACCTCAGGCTTTGTCCCTACTGAATTGTGTACTGCTACAGTTCCCCCTCTCCACAAATGAGGTGTGACTACAGACTCTGGGAAATATCATCCCAACTGCCTGACAGGTCTGTTATGCAAAGCTATGGAATGCACCATCATGCACCTAATAAACAGGGATATGGGAATCTGCAGACTCAGAATCCCACACAGTTTACTTTTGTGAAGTGGTAGGTCATACCTGCTGAATCAACCTGGTCACCTTCTTGGAGTCAGTCACCTGAGCTGTGGATGAAGGCAAAGTGGCGCATACAGCCTACCTTGATCTGGCCAAACCCTTTGATAACATTACCCACTCAGGAATCATGCAAAAACTCTCTAAGCTAGGCGTCAAACCCTATATAACTAGGTGAGTTACAAACTGGGTCACAGATAGGACTCACAGTGTGGAAATAGCTGACTCTAAGTCAGACTGCTGAGCAGTCATAAGTGGAGTCCTACAGGGTTCTGTCCTGGGTCCTGTCATGTTTGGTATCAACTTCTCTCAAGTCCATGCCAACATGAAGGGACTCTGGCTGACAAAGTTTGTAGACAATTGCAAATTGGAAGCTATTATTAACTACCCAAGTGATGTTGGCATCCTACTGAAAGGCATCACTGAGACCAATGACTGGTATCAGAGCCATGGCCTTAATCTCAATGTCAGAAAATGTGTTGTCATCCCCTTTGGGGAAACCCTGTTCCCATGAAGTACCACATTGATGGTAGTCCCCTGAACAAAGAAGGTGTTATAAGAAATCTGGGTACACCAGTTGACAGCAATGGCTCTTGACAACCACATTGCCACTGTGGTCACAAAGTCCTTCTATGTGGCACATCTCAGTACTAACGCATTAGCATCCAGGAAGGAGGAGGTCATTGTCCCCCTGTACTCTTCTTGACAGAGTGACACAGTTTGTTTCAGCATACATATTCTGATGGATGTGAGGTAGGTAAATGAAATGTATGTCCTCATATTCTGACAACAATCACATCATCACAGTGATTTACCAGAGAAATGATAACAATCTATAAACAGACCAGAAATATGAGCAATAAACCTGGACATCCTGAAACAATCCATCCAGTTGACAGGTATGCTCAGAGCCCCTTCCTGCAATGAATGTGGACCAAGGTTGACAAAGTGAAGGGTGGAAGCCATGAAAATGGGAATGTGTCTGAAGTACTGGTGTAAATAAGCTAACACAGTTGCTGTAGTGACACCCTCCTGAAATAGCACAAGTAAATGGATTAGGAAATCTGCTACAGGTAATTACACATGTATTTGCAAATATATCAGACACTACGGGGATGTAACAGCACTGACAAATGGACACCAGTATGAAAGTGCATACCCACAACCAATATCTCCACAGTCACAGTCACATACCGGTAAGTCAAATGAACAGTAGACTAAACGGACTGTGTGAACAAAAACATCATTGTTTGCCACTCACACACTAGCTCTGCATATACAGTCCTATTTCTCAGTGTAGTCTGAATTCTGATCTTGGTACAGGACATGTCTCAGTCTGCCCCTACAAACACATGCAGCCAATATATCAGCAGAAACTGGAGCAGCATGCACAGTCAGATAAAGAAGGAGCCATAACACTTGCATCCACCCCCTCCATACACAGCCCAAATAACATGTGCACATGACATGTGTACACAATCATGACAGTCTGTTAACAATGGCCAGACATACACAGGCCTCTCACATGTACAGTTCATCTCAGAATGTACAGGCTCAGGACTCATATCTATGGCCTCTTCCCTGACATGTCTGTGGGTCTACTACATCACAAGGATAGTAGCAGGAATGAAGTCAGTTACAGATGTTACTGGGTTTGTTGTAACATCTTTTATGAAGAATATGACATCAGTAATACCAATAGATGTGAGTATTTACTGACTGCAGTCCCCAGAGTCCACAACTGATTTGCCAAGGACACCAACTGTCTGGGGAACAGACAAAACACAACAGGCAAACATGTGGCCAGTTTGTGGATAGCGTGCTAGTGGAGAGGTGTGTCAGAGACATATCACTGTCAGTCATGAAGTCACTCACTAAATGCATGTCCACACAAACATTGTCAATTTATCAATCCACCATGTGTATAACAGCACTGATGACATATAATCTGTTCACAAATCTGGGTATATGTCTCCCATGTTTTTTGGCTGTCTCCACCTGTCCTGTCCTGTGAGGTATTGCCACCTACTGTATGTGAATCTGTAGCCCACCACCTCTGTAATGTCCATCATACAGGCAAGGAAAAGGGGCAAGGCCCACATTAAGGAATGTTCCATATGTCAGAACTAGCAGCAGTGTCCAGGCCCAAAACACAATACTATGTGGGCACCTACATAATGGTATGGCCTTAGCAATACTTGACATCTGCACATCTGTACAGAGGACAGACAGATAGAAAGTAGATAGACAACAGGTTATGCATTAGGATGAATGTTTTGAAAGATAGAAGTCTGAAACTGAAATGTATGCCATTACTTCATGGCAGCAGTCCTCAATGACATGTCCAAAAAACAGTAGTCTACAGTTAATATCTAAATATCAGATCACTATCCAATAGGAGATACATAAAAACATACAGCTCAAACACCAAGAACGAGATAGTCAGTACTCAGAGTCCCAGCTTTGCGTGCAGGGTTATATGGTTCTATTACTACAATCTGCAATCTACTTTTACTTGGCAAAGCATTGTTAAAAGTACTAACGTAATGATACAATATGTGTTAGACTATTTTTGTAAACCAGTGCACTGTAGCTGGTGTAACATACAAGTGTGACTGCATATGACCTGGGATACTACCCACGTATAAAACAAATACAAAGAAAAAAGATTGTGGTACTACCCATGTATACCCAGGTGTCCCATATAGTATAGTCACACCCCTTGCTAATGTAATGATAGCATATAGAAGCACGTTATGTACAGGAAATTAAATACACTTATTAAAGATGTCATTACCCTGTTATTTTATCAGACTGGAATGTGATCACTGGTTACCAGCTTACTGAGCAGGTTTAAGCATTGCTTAAATGTAAATGCTAAGCAGATTTGTGCACTGGTAAGCAAAGCCTACATGAATTGAAAAAACTGGCTAGCAATGAAAACAATAAAAGGCACCAAAGGATGAACAATTTATGAACAATTTATTAGCGCTTTCGTTTGATATGATCACCAAACTTCTTCAGATCAGAGCTGAAGAAGTTTGGTGACCATATCAAATGAAAGCGCTAATAAATTGTTCATAAATTCTTAGTTTGGTTGCTTCTCTGTCGTTTAAGCAAAGCCTACCTGGTGTAAGCACCTATTCGTTTAACCGTATGTTAGCACCGCTTGCCGTCATGCAAACCCACACAAACATGCTTAAAGCTGCTCAAAGCTGTCTTAATCACTCTGTATTCAACAGTGTTTGCTCTGCCTAGAAACAAAATAAACAGCCTTTGTAGGTCTTGAACCAAGGGCCCCGCACGCCATAGTCAAAGCAATTGACCAGTAAGCCACCTCAGATGTATGGCTATAGGATGTTTTCTCAAACATACCCTTCCTTACAGCCAATTTACAATGGGGACGAGACTGCAATTAGGAAGGATTGGTATCTACAAATATATATATATCTGAAAAGAAACATGTACATAGAGAGGCAGATAGATATGTATGGAGATACCTATATGTGTATAACAATATATAGATATATTACCAATAAATACTGAGGTGTGTGTGTGTGTGTGTGTGTGTGTGTGTGTGTGTGTGTGTGTGTGTGTGTGTGTGTATATATATATATATATATATATATATATATATATATATACATACATGCATATATATGCATTTATACAAAAATACACACACACACACACACACACACACACACACACACACACATATATATATATATATATATATATATATATATATATATATATATATATACATACATATCCCAAAATACCCATACAAACATATACGCTGATAGACCACCCATAACTGGGGCAGCATGACAGTTAGATACAAAAGGACCCATGACACTCACATCTGCCCCCCCAGACCAAATAAATAAGTCAACAGTACACTGCTACAAAATTATGATAGGCCATACACGATGGCCAGACATACAGCAACCTCTTAGCAAAACAACTAAAATGACTGAACATAGCAAAGAGAAATACAACCAGCCAGTAATTCACACATGTTTATTATACTCTGATGTCTTGGCCAACACCTTCAAGGAGTAAAACATTACAAGAAATACTTGCCTTAATCACAAGAAGCAATTAACACTTAATTACATAATTAAATAGCCTCCAATTCCACTCCTCATTTAACTCCCTAGGGGATAAAGTATCACATTTAATATTAATACATTGAGCCTGTACATAACAATTGTCCTTTTATGAATGTTTCATTAAACAGAGGAACATACTTTTTCCAAAACAGTACATTGGAACCCACTACTGTCCACATGGTGAGATTTATTCAAATGTATGGCTATAGAACTGTCATCTTTCCTATCAGTAATATGTCTCACATGTTCTAACAGCCTTGTTTTATAACATGTGTTACTCTCCTCCACATAAAATATGTTACAAGGGCATCTAAGAGCATTCTATATACACCAACCTCTTGAATGTACAGACTTCAACATATTTTCCTTCCTTTCCCCTCAGCAGGAATGACAGCACTAAATAATGATAGACCAGTATACCTATCAACCTCCTACTGTATGACATCTGGACAAAGCCTGACATAATTGGTGGACAGAGGCCCAAATACATGGCCATACTTGAAATATTGCTGTTATACACTGCAAAAGTTGCTGGTGTTACAGGGTTTGTTGTAACATATCTTTTTTGAGGGATATAAAGTCAGAAAAACAAATGGATGTTAGCCTTTACAGATTGCAATCACCAGAGTATGCTACTGATTTGCCAAGGACAACACCTGTCTGGGGAACAGACCAAACACAGCAGGCTAACCTGTGGCCATTATGTGGATAGCCCTACAGTTGAAAGCTATGCAGAGATAGAACTTTGTCAGAATGAAACCCATGCAGAAGTAGCATGCGCAGACAAGCCTTGTTAATCTAGCAGTATTACAAACATATAACAATACTCACAGTCTGCCCCTAAGTCTTGAACCTACTCCACCATTTAGTTGGCTTGTCTCCACAAGTCTTGCTGTAAGAGGTATTAGCTCACATGACTCCAGAATTTCTTCCTCACAAGTAAGGGAAAAGGCTAATGCCCACATGGAGTACTCAATTATAGGAGTGTGTTGCCATGACATTGGCTATTGGAAGAACTACACAGCTGCTCTGCATGCAATTAGCAAGTGGGGAACACCAATAGGTGCACAGGCCATCACCTGGTCATGAACATCACCTACAAAAGCCATGCTGCCACCTATTCAAACCAGCTCTTTCCTGTACTGCACAGAGAAAGTCAGAGAACAAATAAAACATAAACCGGAAAAGAAAAAAAAAGGTAAGTGGAACATGTAAGCATGTAATTGAATGTAGTACTTGGTTTGTAATAATGGGAAATATGATTTGGAAGAATATATCTCCCAACAAGACTTGCTGTACTAATGTCCTGTTGAACAGCTGCTATGGTTATAGCATCTGGCCCTCTCTGCAGCGGGAGAGATCACAGCCATACATCTCAACTATACAGATCACAGAATGTCCAGATTTTCCCATCATAGTTTTTTGTCTGTTCCTCCTGAAATCTGTACTTTTCTGGCAAATAGCTGAGGATTGAAGCCATCAAGTAATGACAAAAACTTGAGTTTAAGACTCCACATCCTTAAGAATATTCACGGTAATGCAACATGTATAATTCTACAAACTTCCTAAGTTTGTAACTGGAATGTTTAAAGTCTGTCCCTATTTATCCCCCCCCCCATCATTTTAAGCATTGTCCAGATGTAATGATCTAAGAGGTTGTGAGGTAGAATCACAGCTCAGGAGCCTGACTCACCCTGTGAAAGGACAGTTCATATATGACAACCACTGAGGTGTCTGTCAAATGGTTATGACAGTGCCACTGCTAGGCCAGTTAATGTTATGTTGTCCATATCCATATGTTACATGTGAATATGAGTATGATACATATTTGTCTTGTAAATCTAAGAGACCTATATAGGGAATGTGCATAGTAAAGTACTGCTGCAGACATGTGTGTTGAACTGCATGTGATATATTTAATTAATAACATTCATCTGTACAGTGTTCTGCTGGACATTAGTCACATTTGTGACTGTTATCTGTAGTCACATACACATATACCTGTTTTATGTCAGCCAAACCACTGGCAAGTCTGTGAGCAATGACAATGTAACATAATAGTTTACTTATGACTGTTGGACATCTTCCAGGTTATCACAGTGATGTCAAAGCCTATTGTGCAATCAACTTGCTAATGTATGGTGCAGCTATATTAATACAGTGTCAATACTGATGTCCCTTTTGTCACCCATTTATGTATGCCTTTGTCCAGATGTACTGCTATAACAGGTTGAGAAGTATAATTGAGCAGCAAGACTGTAAATACAGTGTGCCATACTAACATAGAACAGAAATGTATACCGGGTATCCCCTGAGCACATGTATGTATGCATATGTTCAGCTGGAAGGCACAAAACTAATCACATGAATTTCAAGCAGTCAGGTACATAGGTTGTGCATGTTGCACATGTGTGTAATATCAGTGTCAGTGCATACAACAGACATAAATGTGTACAGCTACTGGTTGTTGCATTGCCCTGACACTGAAATGGGTACTAGAGTAGACATGATTATCAGGTGGTAATCGGAGAAGTGTCCAACTGTGTTATGACCCTCTGTCTATGCCTACCACTAATAGTTATGTCAACACCTATATACAGTGGATATCAAAAGTGTACACACCTCTGTCGGAATGCAACATTTGTGTGCTTTATGACAATGAGACCACAGAAAATTATTTCATAATGTTTCTCATCCTGAATGTGATCACTAACCTGTACAATAACATTGAAAAACAATCAAAGGTGTTTCTAGGAAGGTGAGCAACTATTGCTAAGTGAAGATGTGCCATGATGTTAGAGTCCAAACCAAGATGGATGAATGCTGTACCATCTCAAGAAGTGCATACAGAACATATCAGTTTAAAGGTGTGCACACTCATTCAACTGGCTTATTGTACTGATTATTATTTCCATATGTTTTCACAGACCAGATTGTTATGTTTTCAATTGAATTGTACAGGCTATAGGTCACATTAAAGGTGGAGATGATTTTGAAATAAGTTATTGTGTTGTCATGTTTCAATTGCACAAATACCAGGCATTGTAACAGGGGTGTGTACACTTTATATCCACTGTAGATATATGGACTCAGCAGTACCTGACCTGTATAACCAGCCTCCACCAAGGTAGAGTAATCCCCTTTGGTGGACAACAGCAATACACAAACCACATAATAGGTTGCTATATTGGCTGTACAGGGACACATAGGTGCAGGCAACAACTTAGAAGCAAGTCCACCTCTATCTGAGAAAGCATGTAAGTTCACAGGTGACTTCCTGTAAGGCTGACTATGACTACAAATCAGTCATATCCACACCACCAAGGACAATTGCAACAGTGTCTCCACATATGTTGTCAGTCTCAGAGGAAACAACACAATTCACCCTGCACTGGGAGTAAGGAACACCTCATACACACATGCCATGGATATAGGCAACCTGCATCAGACAGGTTAAGTGGGAACATTGCCACCCTGTCCACCCCAGTTGTATCGGGGGATATGCACATCAACCAAACTCCTCCCCTCAGCAATGGTGAGCATGTACATATTGCCTGCTGATGGCAACAACAGCAAATCTCCATGGGGCATAATAACATCACTGTCTTCCTCCTACATGAACTCAGGCATGTGCTCACAGCTCCATCACACACCACAGTCAAACACAGACCTGCCACCATCCACACACCATCCACATGGAAGATGGCCACTGTGAACCCACTACACAGAAATGAATGGAGAATAGAGGATTATGCAATTAAGTGTTCAACATTGTGGTGAATAAGATAGCTCAGGGCCAGGAGTGTAATGCAAGCTGCTATAGCCATGATCGCTTGGAGGGTTATGGTTATGGGTTTGGATTATTTGCAAGTAATATCCACTTTTGATGTGCAATTTGACAACCTTATGAGGTCCTGTGACCTTTTTTCCTGTTTATGTCTTCCAGGTAACATGCAGAGGGCTTGCCTACCAGCATTTTCTATTGGGAAAACTGACATCATCACCCAATATGTGATAGAAAATTATGCCCTGTTATTTGGATGGAGAGCAGAAGATGTGTGGGAGAGGACCGTCCTGTGGAACAATCTGGTCCACAGGGTAAATTATACCGGCCTGCACAGCAGAACCTATGGACAGGTGCAGCATCAGGTCACAGACTTCATCCACCATGCCCATCAATGGGCTGCTGCTGCAGTGAGGGATTGGCTAGATCCAGGTGGGGGCCCAGCCATCCAGCCTCCACTGACACCCATCGAGGAGCTCCTCGCCAACCTTAGGGCACAAGCCATGAAACTGAGGAAAGCATTGTGGAGGTGGGTTGCACACACACACACACACACACACACACACACACACACACACACACACACACACACACACACACACACACACACACACACACACACACACACACACACACACACACACTCACACACACACACACACACATACACACACACTGGACAAGGAGCGTGCAGGGAAGAGCCCAGTGAGGATTAGTACACTAATGTGTCAGACATACATGTATCTGTATTGTATCTACATCCATGTGTCTGATCCTATTAGAATTGTGGATGGGGTTTTCTAATGCACAGAGGTGCACATCTATGGTGAGGACAGAACATTGTGTATTATTGGGTTTAGTAGTATAAATGTGCAGATATGCTGCATCCATCCTGTACCAAGTCCACATGTGAGTCTGCTGACAATAACTCCCTACCTAGGACCCTCTGGTCTGCATGCGACAGCAGCCTGAAACTGATGAGTATGACATTGTTCTGTTGTTGCCTGGCAATACCCCAGGCATGTGAAGGGCATGCAATTTACCATGCACACAACAATCAGTAATAGCAATATTGCTTTATGTAATAGTTAAATTGCTTTATGTGCATGTTCACTTGTGGTGGGGTTAACTGCATTGCATCACAGTGGTCACCACTGGGGCCTATCTGATGTGAATTCAACATTCCTGTTGCATACCTCACAACTTGTCAGTGCCAAGACGTCTGGACAGAGGCCAGCAAAATGGGCTGTACAAATGGCCTAAGGTAGGGACATGTGTGAAACATTGGTGGTATACAGTGGATATAAATTGTGTACGCACCCCTTTTAAGATGCAAGGTGTTCCTGTTACATACAAATTAGGGCCACAATATGTCAGTCCACACCTCTTCCAGCCTTTAATGTGACCCATAACATGAACAGTTCACTTGTAAAACCAATTATCTGGACTCATGCATTGCACCTACAAGGCTGGCCACCTGTGAGGGTGGCAGACGTCGTATCAGCATGATGTTTCAGTCATATATGATACATCATGCTGCGATATGTGTCAGTATACTCGCTGTGGCCTATTTGGCTACAGTATCATATACATGGGCATTGTTATGGCACACAGACCACTTCTAACCATGTATAGGTTGCAAACATCTGGATATTTCAGACACATCTGTGCAGAGGACAGTACAATGGTTTAATTTGCTGCATGTGAGGCAGATGCTGTTACCACACTATATAAAGTAAATGCAGCAGGAGATGGTCACCAGCCATGTATGACACACATCAAAATGGTAAAAGCCACACAAGATATGATCCTTACACACACACACACACACACACACACACACACACACACACACACACACACACACACACACACACACACACACAATTGCCAGCATTGGGATTAGAACTCCGGCCTATCTAGGCATTTCTACTATAGTGGTACACAGTTACCGGACATGCCACAGAGCTTTTAGATTTTCATTTTATCCAAAGGTACTTCTAAGATGGACGACATCAACAGGACTAATAAATTGGAGTGAGGGGAAGTGTAAAGGGTAGTACACAGGTCAAAATTGGTGTAGCCCACACACTACATGATTCTCACACAAACACACATCCAAAAAGTTGCCAGTAGGGAGATTAGAACTCCTGCCTATTTAGTTATTGCTATTATAGTGCTAGGCAGTTAGATGGACCACATAGCTTATACATTTTCACCTACTCCAAAGGTTCTTCTAAGGTGGGTGACAACAACAGGACTACTAGATTGGGGTGAGAGGAAGTGTGAAGGGTAGTACACACATCAATGGTATAAGCCAGGTAGAACATGATTCACACATACACAGACACACACACACACACACACACACACACACACACACACACACACACACACACACACACACACACACACACACACACACACACACACACGCCAGCATTGGGATTTGAACTCCTGACTATCTAGTTATGTCTATTATAGTGTTATGTAGTTACTGCATGTGCTATAGAGTTTACTGAACTTTCACTTGGCCAAAGCTGCTGATAACTACACAGCTGAGGTAAAGTATTACAGGTGGCAGAAAGTCTGCCTTCAGTTCCATCCTTACATCGTACTAGTTCTTTCTGTCTTGCACTTCAAATAGCATTATGGCTTGGCACTTCACCAGGTTATTGTATCAAGAAGTGTGACACACCTGGGAGCTGTCAGCAGTACTCGTTCATCACAGAAGTAGCCCCAGTACTTACTAGTTATGTCCACCCCTCCTGGCATGATTGAAGGGCAGTTTTCTGTACTTTCACCCATTAACCTGGTGCACTTGCCCATTGGCACTGTTGCAGCTGCCTCATGTACATAGACAACCCTCCCCTTTAAACTCCAAACACTCAGAACTGTGAGAGATACCCGTATATCACCCAATGCGGGCATATGCACTCTCCTGCAAAGATTGGACCAGCAGGTCAAGAGGATAAGACCAACACCTGCACAACACCATGTGGAACACATAGCTCACCATGACACTCACTTTGACAGCCATGACATACAGTGAAAGATAACACACCCACCTTCACACAGGCACTAAATGGGCATTTACCCAAACAGCACAGACCAGTAAGACAGACACCCACTCAGACACCATGACATGGCACATGCCAAGGGACACATATTTAACCTACACAGTGTGCCCCTCAACCTAAGCTCCTAAGGCTAACCACCTTGCACAATACAGTGATCAAGGGTAACTCAATACTGAGGCACACACATATCCCACTCACTAAGTTGAATATGGAGAAGGTAACAGCCAAATATCTATCACATGCCAGCATCCAGCACATGACACAACCAGTCATATCACTCCACAACAACTACGAGTATCACTCTGCATCCATGTGGGTTTGAATGACTTGGGACACACCTCCCTGTACTACATGACAAGAGACATTGTTGAACTCTCTGATTATGTGGTCCTGGCAGGTGTGACAGTAGCCCTGAGCAGTGTACCACCATCACTCAGAATGATGCTGCGGTACTATCAACAGATGATTGACTGCAACATTGGCTTACATGTTTTGTGTCATTCTCAAGGGATCCAGTACCTCTCTGCTTGTGATGACATGATTGACAGAACCCAATGACTTGCCACAAATGTCCTACATTTGTCAGCGCTGGGTTTCCAAGTACTGGGTAAGTGTCTTGCCACCTCTATGATACCTTATTAGTCAGTGTTCCCAATGTAATTACCACCATAACAGCTAGACATGTATGCAATCTGAGGGTCATGCTGCTCCACAGTAGGCATCTAACTGTCAGGATGCAGTCACTCAAAACACTCATTGGAGTAGAGGGCATTAACATGTCTGCTGTAATGTAGAGGTGGTTCACAGCAGCAGACAGCAGCTCTGCAGTATCAGGCTATAACGCATACCACAGCTGTCAGCCCCCAAACATGGACCACACCATACCTCCACAGGTGGTGTTGCCTCCATATTCATTATGGATAGAAACACCTCCAGACTAGTATACCAGCATAATGCATTGGAGATATGTCCAGTATAACTGCCTTGGGGTAATCATGCAATCTAGACCATAGCCTGCTATGGGTCCACATCTATGTCCCTAGACTGTCAATGCACATTCCTCAACACCCTGCCATCTGTGATGGTCCAACACAACACTGACATAGTATGAGACTTCAACTACCCCTCCATCACCGGGGAAAGTAGCCATGCACCAGTACAGTGGCCCAACACTTCCTGGGATTCATAATTTCCAATGCCCTGGACCAGCTCATACTGACCCATGGTAGAGAATGCAACAACCTTGACCTGTGTTGACTACTTAAATATGGGACTGATGTTCATCCACAGTTGTCATTCCCTGCATGGTGAGATCCACACAGTCTGTAATCAACATGGAACTCAACATGTCAGCCACACCACCCACAAATGTAACCACCTTGCAAAACCTCTCCAAAGCTGACTTTGCAGCCATACAAACAGGGGTGGATGACTTCACTGCACCCATGGCAATGGAAAATAGCTGCATGACTGTTGAATCATGCACATATGCACTGTACAAACAGGTACATGTTTGCATGGTACTAGACAGAGCTAACAGAACCCAGACACTGTCCTCCAAACACTGGGAGACAATGTAATGGTCCCCTGCCATTGCTAAAGTGTACAACAGAAGGAGGGCACTGTTACAGAGAAAGGTGGTATCCCATGACTGTTCCCTTATTAGCCTCAAACACAACATGGGATCCCTCATGGAATCCCCTGCAGGCATCTATGAAGGCAGACATGATGCAGACACTGACGGCAATCACAACAGCCTTTGATAGTTACATCAACAACCTCCACAGCATTAAACACAAGTGCTGTGAGTTACTGCACAATGCTAATACCTATCCTGAGACAACAGATATTGGCCACAGTCTTGGAAACACATTCAGTGCCAGCTTTACCCTCCTCTCCCCCAACAAGTGAAGTGCTGAGTGAATATGTTCTTACATGATGTATCTTGTTTCTGTTCTAGGAGTCTCTGTGTCACCAGAATGTGGCCCTGCAGCAAGACCAAGGGGTATGGCAGTGTGGTAACATATCCACCATATCTTAGGCGGGGTACAGCTGTATCTGTATGGATTTCCCAGGTCTGTAACACAGTGATTTCATATGCCTGACAGATTATAGGTCTGAAGGTTGTACATAGGTATATGTTGATTTACAAAATCTGTTGTAGAGTGGAGAATGGCACATGTTGTGGTTTGGACACACCTCCAATTGCTAATAACCACAGCCACAGAGGATATTCATCAGCCAATCCCAGTGAGATTACTATTCACACACTCACACACACACACACACACACACACACACACACACACACACACACACACACACACACACACACTTGCCAGTACTAATATCCATAGGTTCATTGCTACATGGGTGTGTAGTAGGTGAAAGGGCCTGAAGGCTCTACAAGGCTAGCCCAAGGGAATACCCCGGCATCAGGCCACATGACAATAGTCCCCAGTGTGGCTCAGGAGTATAGTCACTGGAGTGGTCCCTAGGGGTGGGTATTGTATTCCCCATCCACTCATCCAGATTTCTATTGTGGGTGGCCAGTGATGTGCACTGCTACACATGTATGTGATTTATAGTCCATAACATGGACAGTGTCTGGGTTGTGCATCTGTCTCACAAGTATGTCCTTTGAAGTTTGGAAGTGTGCTTGAGGTCTCTGGGGCATGCTGTGTGGACAGATTGCTATCTTCAGATGTAGCATTCCTGACATAGTTTGGTGAGACATGGCTGTGTAACTGAGGTAGTGATTGCACCTACATAGACAGTATGATACAGGGATTAATTGGAGTTATTGGAGTCTGTCCATACAGGGCATGCATATAAGGCATGGTATTCCCTTTGTGTGGTACGTTTGCAGACTCTACAGTTGTTGCAGGTGTCCAGTGGGGAACATGGCAAAAGGGCCACTGTACACATTGATTGGGCTACTGAGAGGATGGTACAGGGTGACCATGTCCTTTTACTTGCTGGATAACACACAGTCAGGAGATGTAACACATCAAAGTACTTTCTGATGTCAGTGCCACTGTTGTGGTCAACAGGCAGCTGACTGTCAACCTGTGCTCCCCATTCTGTTATAACAACGTCACTGTTCAGTGGACTACCACCAATACTTCATGTGAGCCATGGCATTCCCAAAGGTAATGGTGGCACATCTGTTGGCATTGAGGTAATGTCCAGGGTTCTGACAACAGTCATAGGTGTCAAGTGGCCTTTGTGCATGATGTCAGCATCACATGGATCGGGAATGCTACCAACCACCTTACTGTTTTATGCAAACATTTTCAGCCAGGGTGCCTTTGTGTTCTCTTGCACCTCAGAAGGGTAGATCCCAAACATGAGAGGACATTGGTCCGTACCCTGTGTGACACCAGTCATCTCTGGTCATCAGTCTGACAAGGAGTCCACTGCAATCACACCATGGGTACTATCTGTGAGGCAGTTTGCAGGAGAACTACCGACATAGTGGCTGATGCCTAGCCAAGTGTGTTTGTGTATGATTCCTGGGTGGCGAGTGGTCTCTGAGTATTAGAAGGGTTGCGTATATTAACTATTCCATATTGTCACATAGTCATTGCACATGGCACTACACATTTAGGGCTGTGGATTGTCTACACCAACCTCTACGGTGTTTGACAACTGTTGGCCTTGTAATGTGGACATTGGGACATATACTAGATCATCAGTATAATAATTTAGCAAACCCCCCATGGATCCTAATCACACCAACATCCACAAAGGATACTGATGACACACACACTTGCCAGTACTGAGTTTTGAACCCCCAACTATCTATATATTGCTACTACAGTGCTACGCATTTATCGCATGCACCATGGAGGTTATAGGATGGATGTTGTCCCAAGGTAATACTAAGGTGAGGAACATCACCAGCCCTTGTAAATACTGGCATTATGTGATGTAGTGGGTGAGAGATTTCATAAAATACTTTACCCTACACACACATTTACATTTGCCAGGAGTGAGGTTTGAATCTCTATCTAACTATGCTTTCAGACTTTTATGTTACACATTTACCACACACACCACTGACTTTACATGATTTAGTGTTGCCAACAGGTACTTCTAAGGTGAATGATATCTGCAGGACTGCTAAAGCAGGGGACTGAGAAGTGTTCTGGGTGTAAATGGGGACAAAAATCTTTAATGTAGAAACACACACACACATATATATATATATATATATATATATATATATATATATATATATATATATATATATACATACACACTTGCCAGGAATGAGATTCAACCCCCTACCTATGTAGTTATTACTACTAAATTGGTACGCATTTATCACACATGCCACAGAGCTTATAGGTAGAGCAGTGTCCAAACATGCCTCTAAGGTGAGTGACATCAGCACCCATTGTAAAGTATTTCACTTTGAAATGTACTGGCTGTGTATGGACACAAAATACTTCAACCTACAAATATACACACACACAAACAGACACACTTTTACAATTGCAGGCACTGAGATTAGAACTCCAACCTAAGTAGTGTCTTGCACTACAGTATCACACAGTTATTGCAAGCACCATGGAGCTCATATGTTGGAAAGCTGTCCAAAGGTATCTTTGAAGGTGAATGACATCAGCAGCAGTGCTAAAGGAGGGGCAAGGGAAGTGTGGTGAGTGTGAATGGCTCATGATCATGTCTCTTCAAAGACACGTACACTCTCTCACACAAACATTTTCACAGTTGCCAGGACTGGGATTAGAACTCCTACCTATCTAGTTTGCTACACTATACTATTATGCAGTTATCGCAAGCGCCATGGAGCTTATATGTTAGTAAGCTGTCCAAAGGTACCTTTGAAGGTGAGTGACATCAGCAGCAGTGCTAAAGGAGGGGTAAGGTAAGTGTAGTGAGTGTGAATGGCCTCAAAATCAAGTTTCTACAAAGACACAAGCACACATTTTCCAGTTGCCAGGACCAAAATTCGAACTCCTACCTTACTAGTTTGCTACACTATAGTATTGCACAGTTATCACAAGTGCACACGAGTATCTTTGAAGGAGAGTGACATTAGCAGCAGTGCTAAAGGAGGGGTAAGGGAAGTGCAGTGAGTGTGAATGGCCTCAAAATCATGTCTCTACAAAGACACACACATTCTTTCACACAAACACACACATTTTCACAGTTGCCAGGACTGGGATTAGAACTCCTACCTAACTAGTTTGCTACACTATAGTATTACGTAGTTATCACAAGCACAATGGAGCTTATATGCTGGTGAGCTAGCTGTCCAAAGGTATCTTTGAAGGTGAATGACATCAGCAGCAGTGCTAAAGGAGGGGTAAGGGAAGTGTAGTGAGTATGAATGGCCTCAAAATCTCTATAGAAAGACACACACACTCTCACACACAAAGACACACATTTTTACAATTGCCAGGACCGGGATTAGAACTCCAACCTACCTAGTTTGTTACACTATAGTATTACGCAGTTATTATGAGCGCCACAGAGCTTATAGGACTGCAAGTTGCCCAAGGGGTTATTTCAGGGTGACTGACATCAGCAGGAGAGCTAAAGTAGGTCAATGGGAAGTGTAATGAGTGTGAATGACCTCAAACTCATTTATCTAGAAACGCGCACACACACACACACACACACACACACACACACACACACACACACACACACACACACACACACACACACACACACACACACACACACACACACACACACACACACACACATAACTTTACATTTGACAGGACTGAGATTACAAATGCTACATGAATACTTATTTGTACTATAGTGTTACACAGTTGTCACAAGCATCACTGAGACTATAGGGCTGAGGGCTAACAAAAGGAATTTCTACAGTGAATGATAGCACATCATGTGATATAGGCCAATGGAATATGTACTGGGTGGGAAAGGCCTCATAATGGGATTCTCTCTGTCGCTGTCTGTCTCTCTCTTCCCCGTCTCTGTGTGTGTATGTTTGACATATTATATTATGTTGGCTTTAGATATGTGTGAATATTCCTATCCAATGTGTGTGTGTGAAGTATAAATGGTGTACAATTTGGTGTGTGTGTGTGTGTGTGTGTGTGTGTGTGTGTGTGTGTGTGTGTGTTTATGCACAGACATTTGCGAATAACAGATATCTATAGTCCACTGTGTTGTCAGACATGGGCTTCATTTCTTTAAGTGTAGGAGCATGCCCAGTATGACCTTCTATATTGAGTGTGTGCATCCATTCCAGGAAGAGTTGGACTCCAGTTCAGGGTTTTGTGTGCTACAGCTACACCTAACAACCTGTTTCTGCAGGATATCTGTAGACAGGTTGCCAATACGGAGACACAATGGGCATAACATAAGGGGGATACTGTAACTATTGTTGTCTGTGCCGCTTGTGTAATATGGTTGGTGTAGCTGAGAAGCAGTGTGATTGTTACTGCAGTTGTTGGAACATGGCCCTGTCGACCACAGTACTGTACCTAGGCCACTGAGACACAACCATCCAGGCCTACATGCTGACCAGTTTCAGGCAATATTAAACACACAACAAACTTACCACACTGACCCCTCATATTGCACACATGCAACAATCTATCATGTAGATTAGGATAGCTCTAGCAATCTGTGCTCCAGTGATATTACTCCTCAAACCTTACATGTTACTGCATGTCTACATGCGATTGTGGGGGTGCACACCTGAAGACTTTAAACATTTGCAATGACTGTAATGGTATTTCAATTACTCTGGCGGCTTCCATTTCATATTGTATTGTGACCTATCATGCAGAAAGGAGGCATATCAGTAGAGTACACATGTTAGATTTTAATGGCATAAATTTCAGTTTCAGTTTCAGACTTCTTACCATTCAGAACTAAAATGCAACTGCCAGACCTGTTGTAGTACATCTGTGTAGGTCTGGAGGGGGGGGGGCTGCTCACCATTACCATCATTTGGGGGCCTTAGCCTGGCCTTTCTTTATGGTCATCTACACCTGTCCTGCTGGTTGAGGTTGGTGGTGGGTAGGTGACCCTCATTGACATCCATGTGTGTGACCTATTGACACCCACAGTTATTTGGGTCATCACATGTACTGTGGTGGGAGTTGTCACCTTGTGTAGTACTGCCAAGTATGTTGACGCCAGTATCTGTTATGGATTTCCTGCTGTCCCATATAGCTGCCAGCTGTCTGCTGCTATCCCATTCAGCCATCCAATTCCATTGTATGTTTGCATCCATACCATGCATACAACTATCAGAACATACTGCTCCATTCAGTAACTGATAGAAAGGGTGACTTACCTTGTTGCTGGGCCAGTATTGAGGATGGTGCTGGAGGGCTGACTATGTCAGATGCACGTAGTACACTCCCTATACATGGTAAAGCACAGGTAGTGTCATGTTTGGCATCCCTTTTACTGTATATGTGAGCCGGAGAGAGGTATCAGTCCCTGGGTCCCTACAATGTCAGTGTGTGTGCTATGCATTGCCTCTTTGCCAAGGCCTGGGAACACTGGGCATGCCTTCTTATGCCTGCAGGGGGAGGCTCAGGAAGTTCCTCCTCCGAGTCCTTCTGTGCCTGTGCTGGCCTTGGCAATGGTGGGGGGCTGTGTGGTCCTGCCCCCTGCTGTTCCTGCTGCTGTCTCCACACGATCATATTGTGTAGCATCATGGCACATTCTATGACTGTTTGTGTACATGCAGTTGGAGAGTACTGCAAGACTCCACTGGATATGTCAAGGCTGCGGAACCGTGACTTGAGCATCCCAAACACATGCTCTACAATGATCCTGGTTTGTGCATGTGCTGCACTATGGAGTTCTTGTTCAGGTGTGTCTGCATTTCTGATGGGTGTCATCAGCCACGGCTCCAGTGCATAGCCAGCATCCCCCACTAGATGGCCATATGGGATGTCCCCCCTGGCAAACCCCTGATACAGCTGTGAAGAATGCCGGATGTGGGAGTCGTGATAGCTTCCAGGACTGCCAGCACACACTTCCATGATAATGCCCTGGGGATCACACATGACCTGGTAGTTGATGGGGGGGGAAGCCCTTGCTATTTATGTATATTCCACCCCGCTACCAGGTGGAGCTCTGATGTGTATGTGCGTCTAGTCTATAGCACCCACTACCTCAGGGTATTCTGGTATATGGTGGAAGAGACACATATTTCTGGTCAATACCTCATGGGTGCTGGAGAAATATATGTGCTCATTGACATGTGCTGACATGGCATCCAGGAACTGGTGGAGTATCCTGAATACTGATGCCTGTGAGACCCCCATGATATCCCCAGTTGGTCTTTGGAAGGTACCTGTGGCTAGTATTCTTAAGCCTACACATACCTTGGTATCCACTGGGATGGGTTCCACTCTGTTGGTTCTGTGTGTGAGATGGGGACAGCACAGCTGGACGATTTGCTGTAGAATGTCCCTGTCCTCCCTACAGCGCTCCACTATCTCCAGCTCATGTAGGCTCTGGTAGGTTACCCTGGGTCTGTACACTCTTCTCCTCCTCCTCACTGTGGGTTGGTTGTCAGCATTCTCCTCCTCACCACCATCAGTCTCTAGCACATAATGATGGAGTAAAGCAGCAGCAGCCTCTAAGATTTTAAGTTAGTTTTGCCAGTTAAAAATCTCTGTCTGTGTACACCGGTGGTGTGGAGTTTGTGGGAAAAAAACAGTCTGAAAGGTGTTTGCATAGTTTATAATAGTGTGCTGGGCTGCTGCATGCGTAATTGGCTGATTCTGATACATTCCACCTGCCAGCTATGCTAATTCTCCTTGATTGCCTTCCTACTGCTGTGTCCCCTTCCCACTTCCTCCATATTTAAGCCTCGAGGCACGCCAAGCATACCCAGTGCTGATGTAAATAGTGCTGCCATTTCCTCTTATTTATTTTTTTTACTGTTTAAGTTTAAAACCTGGTGCGCGGCGCACACACCCATTTACACTATGTACACAGTGCTCAGGCACATCTGACACACCCCCTTCCTTAGCTCTGCTTAGCTAAGGGCAAACATGGGTCACAGAGCTCCAATGAGGTTACAGCAAGCATGAAACACCTCTTTATGAAGTCATCCACCTCTTAGACTTGCACTGTTCTATTGCTGTACCTACACAGTTAGGCACAAGCTGACACTTTGAAGAAATATGTGATTCAGTATAGCTCCCCTCATTTGCATACCCCAGTGTGTAGGTCGTTAGTTACTGCACTAAAACAGACCCTTTTCCCTTGACAACCAGTGCTCCCTGGTATTGTTTACATTCTGCATGTCATAGACTATACTGGCAAAATGCAGATTTAACTTAAAATTGAGTTTTCCCATTTTTTTTATTTTCGACACAATCCTGTTTGCTCGCCACTGCCCTATGCTTAAATGGCTGAGATTGGCCAAAAAAAAGTTTAATTTTCATAATAATTAATCAAGTTTTAATGCCAATGGCCTTATATTTGGACATTGGCATGTCTAATGTACATAATACATGCTTTTTCATGAGCTGTCATGCCTCTGTTTTGTCAGTTGCAGAAATGTACTCAGTTATTTTCTGAATGCATTTCTGCACTGACACTGTTCTAGCATGGAGACCTGGCAGCTTGTTGAATCTCTAAATCACCTCATTTGCATGGTTTTCACCAGCAAATGAGGTGATTTGCATGTTTGCTGGTTTTCCGTTCTGGAACAGTGTAGTGCCGCTAGTGCACATGAAAACGGGACTATCCTGAATCGCTCGGCGACCATTTTCTATGCAGGAGCTCCTACACAGAATTTTCAGCTTCCTGAATCCCGGGGTTAATTTTCTTTCTAGATCTGCAGCTTCACTAATGTTGACATTGAAAATGGCTGGTGAATGATCCCTATGGTAATTCACTGGCAACCATTTTTTATCCTGTTTATTCTCACTGTGGTATTTTCTCTCCCTTATCTGATAAGTGCTTTATAGGCTTTAGTAGCCCTCAATCCCTACTCCAAATTAGTCTACTCTGTACATTCATGTTTAATGTGGTACAGTCTCAATTACCCTGCTAATGTCCAAAGATCCCATATATACAGTCCCTTTTTTGTACTACTGAACTGCTTACTCAGTTAAAGTTTAGTTTGCCATGATGTTCCAGCAACAGTTTGGGGTCTGGTGCCACATTGGGTTTCAAGTATTTCAAAACTGTTTCCTTTCACATTAATTCTATGATTTTCCCTGTGTCTAATAGAGTTTGACTGTTGTCATTCTTTGTCGAATTCCCACACATGTGAAGGAGGAGCTCATCTTCAACTACAAAACTGCAGACACCTTCCCATCCTCCTTTATTTGTTAAAATTATTAGTTAGTAACTAGTGTTTTCTTCATTTACCTAATAATTCTAGGATAAGTCTCACTGAGTTCTCTTGCCTTGGCCCATTTATTTATTTATTTTTTGAATTTTTAATAACCTCATATTCTGCAAACAGACTAGGATAGTACAGTTGTGTAAGCTGCACTTAGATGTTCAATCTCCTCACAACTGCAATAGCCCTTAGGCTATATGGGTTGTTTCCCACCTTGGAAACAACAAATAGCCAGTTTCCAAAAACTCTGGCTCTTCCCACTGTTTCACTTTTGCTGCTGATTGACTAATCCCAAACAGAGAAATCGGCAGAGTGAAGTTTTCTTCCCCATATAATCAGACAAGTCTCTAACAGTTCTGAAATAATCAACCAACCAATAAAAATAATAAAACATAAGGTAGAAACAAATACAACCCTACTTTATATACCAGCTACAAGTATATACAAGAGTAGGGGGATGGAGGATAGGTGCGGCTACTGCAGCAGTGATGAAATTGAATATCTACTGTTAAGAGTAAACACAATTTCTATAACTGTACTATGTTCTTCGTTCCCACTGCTGCAGTAGCTGTTAGGCTATATTAGTTGAATACCAAAGACTATCTATCCTGGGAGGAGGATGGATATAGATCCAGAGAATGGTCCTAGTGAAGTTTGACCTAGACCTATAAAAGGCAATCAGTTTGTAATCATTTGTAAAAGTATGTACTGTTTACCATGTAGCTACCTCTAGAATGCTTCTAGAGTCCACACCTTTCTAGTATGCCACTAAAGAAGAGAAATGTGCCTCAATACTGCCTAGAATGAGTTTGCCATGGCGGGAATAACAAAAAACAATAGCTGAGAATAAACATATGGACATTGCCTATTTAAACACAGGGTGTCCCTTCTTTGCCCCTTGTTAAGAAATAAATAGTTGATCAGCTTTTCTAAGGTGCTTAGTTCTGTCAAGATAGCATCAGAACTGCTTATGTATGTCCAGAGTTTGCAGAATCTAATTATCCTATTTTTTAGGTTCTGAGTAGAAAACTAGGAGATTGATGGCTTGATTCAAAGTAAACTCTGAAACCACTTTGTGCATGAATGAGGGTTTTTTCTTAAAAATAGATATCCTTTTCCTGTGGAAATCAGATAGGGTCACCCATCATGAGAGCTAGAAACTCAAATACTTTTCTTCTAAATGCATGAGAGCTAGAAACTCAAATACTCTTCTTCCAAATGCCACAGCATGAGTACATTTTCCCAGGGAAAGAAATTGGTGGGCTGTCAGTTCGTTCTTTTGAGATTTTGAACATTTCAGTTCAATGAAATTGCATTCGGCATTTTCAGTATTCGATATGCTGATATAGACCTGAATAAGTGAGGCCAGAGCCAAGTAACTCACACTAATATTTGAACAACAGTAGCACAAAACACTTGATGGACCCCTGGTTATTGATTAGTTATCAACTAGAAAATTGTTTCTACTTACCAATATATTATTTTCTAGTAGCAGGTTTTCTTTTCTCCTTT
This sequence comes from Protopterus annectens, assembly GCF_019279795.1. Classification (NCBI taxonomy): domain Eukaryota; kingdom Metazoa; phylum Chordata; order Ceratodontiformes; family Protopteridae; genus Protopterus; species Protopterus annectens. Next base: position 1,971,678,876 of record NC_056739.1, read on the forward strand.
AGTACCTACTGCATGTCCTCCTGAATAAGTCTCAAAAAAGGTATTAAAATTGAATCATCTAGGCAGTCAGTTGAAGTTTATTTATATTGGGGTGTATCAAACTCCCCTGTCTTGTGGGAGTAAATCTAGTTTGTGGGGAAGCATCTGGCAATTACACCTTTCTAATTCCATAAGAAGGGGCAACCAATGCTGCTGGGGACAAAGGGGGTCACCACAATTATTTTGGGGTTATCCTTCTGATTCTTCAGAATGACCCTAGATATTAGTGCAGTTGAAATGCATAAAAGAACATTCCCTTTCAAGGGAATGAAAATGCATTTATGTTCCAGGCTTGACAAGAGCCCTTGAGCAAAACTTGTTAATTGTCTGTTTTGAAAGAAGGTGAACAGATCTGCTTTAGGGGGTTCCCCCCAGCTAGATCAAATCCTGGAAGACCCCTCCCATTCAATTTCCATTTGTGAGGGTCTGTCCTGGTCTTGTTCAGCTTGTCTTCCACTATGTTTAGCTCTGACAGAACTGGAGGGTGAAGAAATGCTTATGAACTAACTCACCAGCCATCACTGCCAGCCTGCATAGGAATTGCAACTTTGTACCTCTGTGGTTGTTGATATACTGCATGCCTGTGGTATTCTCTGTCATTTGAAGGGGTTCTCGAGACCAAAGGTGGTTGAGGAGGTATGGATCACAGCCAATGCTTCTTTTAAGTTGAAATGTTTTGGTTTGCCTGAAGGATTCCACAAACCTTTATTCTCTGGAAACTGCTCCTCAAATAACATCTGACATGTCTGTGGTGACAGATTAGTTTAGGGTCTGAGGAGAGAAGGGAAGACCTGGGTTTAGTTGAATATGTTGTGTTGACCAAATCAGTTTCCTTTTTATAATTCCCCCAACTGGAATTTGACACTCCAGAGAAAGCAAATTTATTTTAGAAACCATTGTATCATTTTCATGTGTAATC